>NW_027179715.1:507500-512500 GCF_036669935.1 Montipora foliosa | reverse complement strand
ACCCCTGCAGAAGACTTTTTCGAGTTCAACCCCCCCTCCCGCCTGGATTTCCAGGGTCCTTGACCCCCCCTCCCGCGAGAATTTCCAGAATCCCATTCGTCGGGGGGGTGTGGATTTTTTCAGGAACAACCCATTAATATTAACTAAGGCTGAGAAGGAAAATTGTCTTAGCATAATTTAATGATTTAGGATGAGTTGTTAAAACACACCTGAAAATGTTTGGGGTTCACCCCTGTGAAAATATTGGAAATATTGAATTGATTATGCACTAAAATAGCCACGGTGTGTTGCCATTAAAGGTGTGCTATGATAGCTCTGGCAGATTTCTCCAGTTGAAGAACATTTACATCTCATTAATTTATGGTGTGTTCAAGCAGATCTTAAGGTGTGTTATTAATAAACACAAAGGTGTGTACTCATTACACACCTTTTGTGTTTCTTTACACGCAATGATGTGTTTTCTTAAACCGTGAAATAGAACACTGAAAAGGTGTGTCATCACTACACACCTTGATGTGTTAGGAAACTCACAAGGTGTGCTAGGGAAACACACCTTATTTAAGAGTGTAAGTCTTTCCATAGCTGATCAATTTTCCCTTGAAGACCTTCGGTTTCAAATTTCAAATCTTCATTTTTGTCTTGCAATATTTTGCTTTGCTCTATTTGGTCTTTTAAATCCTTCTCAGCATCGACAATGATTCGCACCTCCTCCTTACGTATGGCTATCTTTCTGACCTTGTTTCCAAATGTCATATAGTCTCTACCGTTCTTTCCGACAAACTGGCTCTTTACTGTAGACGCGAAGTCTCCTGAAGTGATTTTCGATCCTTTCGCAGTCTCTTTTCAGTAAAATCCCAAACTTTTCGTGAATCAGTGCATTTGGGATATCGATATACTTCACGTCTGCAAAGGCTTTCTGCTCCTTAAACTCGAACCAGCTTTTTAAACATTGATTGGTTAAGTGTATTGTCAGATGAATCTCATCACTGTTGACACCCTGTTTTGCTATATATTGTAGGCTGTGATTCGAATTAAAAATTTGATACCAAATATGCAGGGTTTTTGTGCGAGAAGACAGCACAAAGACAAAGAAATCATTGCCTTCTTTAGCATGGAACGGAACTGGAACTGCGTAACATGTCACTCTTTTTACTGGACTTATTTCAGTGGGTACCGCTTTAACAGCCCAAAGGAAAGGTAAATTTATAAGCTGAAGATCAGACTTTTATTTTCCAGATAGGGTTTTATCTGTATTTTATGACTCGATTTTGGCAAATTATGTGGCTTCTTTAGATTTTTTCCGATTTCCTATCAAATATCTCATCTTCGATTCTTTTGTCAGTGATTTATAAGGCCTTGACTGGATCTGAAGTTGCAAATTGATATTTTTTCCGGGGGAAAGGTATGGAATTAATTTTCGCATAAACTTTTTAAGCTAATATGGCGCTGAAATGTCGTTGAATAGTGCTCGATTTTGGCAAACTGAAAAACGACAGTAATTGTTTTTGTATTTCCTTTGTAATTTGTAATTCCTTTGTATAAGCTTTGTAATTTCGTACGCCATTTTGAAAAATAATTGGGAAAAGCCACTGCTGCCATGCGGGCTCAAATGTCATAAAATTTCTGGCCATGGGATTACTTCTTTATACAGCAGGAGACAACAAGCATGATAATGGGTGGTTCTGCTATGTTGACATAATATTTTAAAGTTATCGTTAAAGATGAATAAAACACTGGAGTCTATCTAAGCGCCATGTACTTGAAATGTCTATATTCTTCATAGCAGGAAAGAAACATTTTCCATATTTGTTATAGTAACTGTACATATCTGGACCAAGCTTTTTCAGTTAACTCAAATGGGTGAGAAAGTGAATACTCTGCATCCAGCAAACACGTGAAAAAGAGTGCAGAAGGTCGCAAGAAAGAAATTAAACACGGATAATTTTCAGTGTTTGAATTGGTAGCTACAAATCCATGTTTTACAAATCCGTGTTTTACAAATCCGTGTTTTGCAAATCCATATTTTACAATATGCCGAAAAATAGATCCTGACCAAATTCCTTTTCGAAATTCCTTCCGCCCACTTTTTTTGATTGATTGACATGTCCTTCATTGGTCAATCAAATTTACTTGCATTACAATACACGCATGGACGGCAGATTCACGCTATTTTGTTTTGACCAGAGTTAATTACCTTGGGAGGAATATTATAAATGAATTCGAAAGTTACTGTTGGCTTGAATTTGAGAAAAACACATTTAAAGCATGGGGAATGTCATTTTCTGTACCTTTTCGACGACTATATTGCGGCAAAGGCCGGTGTAATTCTTCCTCCGAACTTCACTGAATATGCAATCTTTTAAGCTTGACATCTTAATTTGTAATTGAGATAACCTAGCATTTTGTGGTTGGACGGTTTGGCAATAGATTTTTAAAGAAATAAAAAGACAGATACATTATTCCTTTAACGTGTTTGCCCATGAAGGTTTCTTTGGTGATTTTTTCGGGTAATATCTTCAGTTGCAGTGTATTTCTAGAATTGCGCGCAGTAAAATTAAATCATGATAAGTTTGGCCGTTAATTTTTTGATGGAGTACGAACAGTAAGATGGACTCGCAAAGTTTCTTTTCTTTTTGTACAATTGGTCTCTCTGGAAACATGCCATTTTAGTTTCTGGGATGCGAGTTTTAATTTAAATCAACTGGAAATATTATGAAGCAATCTTGACTCCAAATTGTGCAAAGAAACCGTGCCATGTAAAGTAAGTAAATAACTTGAAGCCGTTTGATACACAGATATTCAAAACATGCATTCATGTAACTTGCGATTTTATCAGCATCTCCTCCTGTTGATATATATGTCCTTTGTCTCATCCAGGAAACCCACATGCATCGGCTTTCATTGCCATTTGAAAGAACCAGCTATTTAGCTTACAAAACATCAGGGAAGTTTGTGCCAAAGTACTTTCAACCACATGGCCACAGAGCTCGACAACGGAATGGCTTATAAAAAATTTCACCCTTTCGAGAGATTCAAACCTGATTCCGGACAAGTTATGAGATGTTTCAGATCGCATATCTCCATTTATACAAGTAAAATCAAGTTGCACCGTCCACGTCATTGAAAGAACAAAAGGCAGCAAATTTTTTCATACACTGGCGGATTAGTCTCGAGGAAGACTTCACAAGAGCTCTGGGCAATCACGATGGCATTTTCACTTCAAGCGTTTCAAAAGCCAATCAGATCAAGGAATTCTTGAGAGACTTTTGGTCAGGCCCAATTTTAGCGAGCGACGACATCAGAGAACATATGGGCGACGCTAAAAATGGGCCTGATTGCAGGTTACGAGCCTACTTAATAATTAACATTTTTTTCTCAACAAGACTTAGTCTTTTCACAGACGTTTTTTCCCGCATAAGATGGGTTTTTACGAGCGCGCACAAGGGTAAGGGGCTTGGCAGTTTGGCCGGGGGTATCAGAACATGTTTTTCTGCGGTTCACGCTCGTGCACTTGCGTGTCTAAAGCACTAAGTAAATAAACAGTTGTGAACAGACTCCAAAAGTCATGTTTTATAGCGGCAACGGTTTTCTGTTAGGAAAGAACGTTTGAGCAGCGGTGCACATGAGAGCTAGTAAAACTACACACCCTAGAGTAACCGCGTAAACAAATTGCGGATAATTTATCATGAACGAAAATCATTTATACAAATTTACCCAGAATATAACAACAATGTTTAATACTTACGCCCACCTACAGGTACAAGCATATTCGTGACGCTCATGACATAGGCTGAATGCGCCTTTTTTAATCCATATTAGCCTCTGGGGCTGAAGATTTTCCCCTGGGGGCATCGATCCCCGCAGAAGTGGGGATCGAACACCGACACTTATTGCACCTCCACCATGTCCCAAACAAATCTCGATGTCGTGGGCGCACTGTTATTTTTAGTTGAGACTCTTCTGTCTCAAAAATGCCTGAAATAAAAATGCCAATTAAATTTGTCCAAAGAAAAAATCGTTTTCGAGGATTTGTAACGTCTAAAAGGCAACCATCTACCTGCTCGAGTAAGTAATAGCTTTGATTCACTGTCCACTGCAATGTCGTTGCTGATTTTGCAATACACGAGGTGATTGTAGACATGTTTGCTACACTCGCCTAATACAACACATCCCGCATTCGCGGGGTTAAATGTATGGAGTGTGATTTCCGTCAAAATTGAATTTTGTATTTTTAAATTCAAATATGCAGTTTTGACATTCCAGTATTCAATTGTACAGTTCAAACATGCAGTGTTGATATTCGAGTATTCAATTGTACAATGCAAACATGAAGTTTTGACATTCCAATATTCATTTCTGCAATTCATAGATACAGTTTTGACGTTAGAGGAATTTCCGATTGTGCAGTTCAAACATGCAGTTTTATCATTCGATTTGTCAATTGTGGAACTCAATTTACATTCGCAGCATACACAATTGTGACATTAGAATATTGAGTCTCACAAGATACGATTCCTCTCACAATTCGGTTATGGACTCGCGCTATTCAGACATCCAGCATCCAGTTATGGCATTCGAAACTGAATTGTGGTTTTACGATTTGCAATTACGATATGCAAACATTTGTTCGGCATGGCACTCAGTAATCCGTTTTTGAAGCAAAACCGAGTAGGACTGGGCATCACTCCTCATTGGGATAATTTATTTCCCGCCAAAATGTGATGTATTCCAACATCAACATGGTGGAGGATGGAGGAGGTTCTTTTGATCGAGAGAGAGCCGTTTCTTTGTTACAAGAGGCAACCCGTCTCCTCCAGCATTATTCCAGTAATCCATCTAGCTTAAACCAACAAAGAAATCAACAAGGCATTGAGGATTGCGTTCAATCTGCTCCATCAAATTCTACTCAAAATGCACCACGTGCACCCTTAACTCTTCGAGATCCTGACGGAGAATCTGGGCAATCGAGAAGGCTTTTAGAGAACTTCCAAGCTCTTTTT
>NW_027179715.1:482500-500000 GCF_036669935.1 Montipora foliosa | reverse complement strand
ATTCCAGCACTCAATGCTGAATGATCATGAAAGTGTAATCGTCACGTTAAGATTATAGATATAACCTTAAACTTGAAGGGACTTGTTAAGTTCCATACCTTATAAACGTATTAGCATCGGCAAGTTCTGAAAACTATTAGTACAGTCACGTAAATTATTAACATGACAGGGGAGTCTTGCCGTAATTTTAGGAGAAAGGCATTGAAAGGGTCAGTTTATCCAAATTTCTATGGTATATAATGCTTATCTAATTATCTGAGGAAGGGAAAAAGATTATGGCACTGAGAAGATACTGCGATGTTGCTCAAAAAGATGGCAACTAATAAAATAAGAAATAATCCTTTCAGAGACAGTCGATAATACCTTTACCCATCGAAAGAACGGAAACATGCAACACTTCCAATGATGGTTTTTTATTATAACCTACAGATAAAATAATATTCCAAGCTTAAGAACATGATTAACTATCAATACTGAATTTCTCCAACAAAAGATACGCGAATGTAGCATTTTATGCTCATTTTTAGGCATAGCCAGCCAAGATAAAACCTCTTCCCAGGTTCAAGACCTCAACTGATTTGCAGTAACACATTAGATGCTCGAGGGATTCCTCTTCAGTCTTACATAAGAAACGATAGCGATTCCGCAATTTTAAATTTCTAAGTTTACTCTTTCTATAAAACTTCCCGATCGGCAATTTGTATTCAAAACCTCTTTAATTTGTTTCCTAAGTTACAGAAGGAAAGTGAAAAGATTTGCAAGTTCCAATCGACAGAGAGAACTGGGTCTTCATTTTTTAAATTTGGTCTGGGAGGACGGAGGAAATTCTTTGCGGAAACTTAACTCTTCACAGATTTGCCTTGAGGAAACGTACGCTGTGTTGCGGATTCTATTGCTTAAGGTGGCTGGAACCAGTTTCACCACTTAGAGACCTTCTTATTAGATGGGTTATAATTACTATACTGTATCACGTAACAGCAATGTCATGGTACCACATCAAACACCAATTATTGCTTAACGAAATGCGCTCACAATTTTGACGTAATAGGTTACCATGGCAACATGAAAGCTATCTAAAAACACCCTATATTTTGTCTTTACTTGCTTATATCTTTCAAATGAAATCGGTGACCCCCATTTTTTATTGTAGAATAGTAATTAGCAATTTAAGATAGAACTATCAGCAAAGTTTAAAAAAATTCTTGGGAGCCAATTCAGAGCTACCTTAATTTTTCAAAAATTTTTTGTGTTCCAGCCACCTTAAGCTTCAAAACCCTCCTTGTAGAGATTAGCAACAACGGTGGAAACCGGGCTCCCCATGGCTGCACCTTCTCTCTATTCGCAGATCAATACATTATACTAAAAATACGTAGATCTTAATACGAAATCTAAGAGGTCCGTAATGTGGGCAGGTGTCAGTGTCGTGCGATCAGCAAGGCATTGGTCGCTCATCCTTTCATCCTTTTAGAGAAGAAACTAACCTGTATTGCTGATATCAATTGTCTCTGAGTATGTTCCCCAGTCTCTAACAAACTTCCCGGAATTCTTCAGTTGGGAGTAAAACTAGAGATATGGAATTCAGCAATAATAGATACTATTATGCCTCTAATTCCCTATTAAGTTACCCGAACTTGTGATAGCCTTTTTAACATAATAGCTGAGCAGAACTTGTCCCAGAGACAAAAGAACAGTCATTAATGAGGCAAAAGAATCTAAGAGGCCTGCGTCAGCTACAAACCTACATATGTATAATGTCATATTTGGTTCTTTTTCCCATTTGTCTCAAAACTATCTCGATGTTTATCAAAGCCATCGAAGTTGATGCCATTCATGTTTAATGTCCAGGATCCAGACAACCCCTTAAAATTATTAAACCATGTGCTGAACCAGAAAGGATATACAACAATCCATTAATCTACAGCTAAACATGATTATCTTTGTTGTACATCCCAGGAGCACTCCGGCACATTTCAGTGCCAGAACTTCTAACTGGCTGAACCAGAAAAGATATACAACAATGCTTAAATCTGTGACTAAAGATGATTATTATCTTTGTTGTATATCCCAGGAGCACTCAGGCACAATTCAGTGCCAGGACTCCTACCTGGCTGAACCAGAAAAGATATACAACAATGTGTTAATCTATGACTAAAGATGATTATTATCTTTGTTGCATAACCCAGGAGCACTCCGGCACATTTTAGTGCCAGAACTTCTAACTGGCTGAACCAGAAAAGATATACAACAATGCTTAAATCTGTGACTAAAGATGATTATTATCTTTGTTGTATATCCCAGGAGCACTCAGGCACATTTCAGTGCCAGGACTCCTACCTGGCTGAACCAGAAAAGATATACAACAATGCTTAAATCTGTGACTAAAGATGATTATTATCTTTGTTGTATATCCCAGGAGCACTTAGGCACATTTCAGTGCCAGGACTCCTACCTGGCTGAACCAGAAAGGATATACAACAATGCTTAAATCTGTGACTAAACATGATTATTATCTTTGTTGTATATCCCAGGAGCACTCAGGCACATTTCAGTGCCAGGACTCCTACCTGGCTGAACCAGAAAGGATATACAACAATGTGTTAATCTATGACTAAAGATGATTATTATCTTTGTTGCATAACCCAGGAGCACTCAGGCACATTTCAGTGCCAGGACTCCTACCTGGCTGAACCAGAAAGGATATACAACAATGCTTAAATCTGTGACTAAACATGATTATTATCTTTGTTGTATATCCCAGGAGCACTCAGGCGCATTTCAGTGCCAGGACTCCTACCTGGCTGAACCAGAAAGGATATACAACAATGCTTAAATCTATGAATCAAGATTAATAGTGTCTATAACAAAAATAATTATTGTATATAACAAGCAAATTTACTGATTTAAAAAAAGGTGGTTTAAATCTGTGTGTTGTTATACCGTAAAGCTCCTACTGATAACTCTAACCTTTAAAGGAACAAATGTTACCTGGATCATTTCTTCACAGAATGTGATCTGATTTAAAAGGTAGGTCTCAACAACATCTCTATTCTTGAAGAAATTTATCATGTTCTGGTCTGGCAGGTACCTTACCATAATTTCTTCTATATTGTCTAAAAACCTGCGCTGACAGTTGACCCTGAGAGCCAAAAGTAATGAGCTGTGGAAAAGCTCAAACTTTTCTAGTCTATATAGTTGGATGTGAAAGCTCAGGAAATGGTAAGGTGTATATGGGACATTCGACTGATCTCTGATGGGATAATTTTAACCACTAATATTTATCCAATCTTTGAGAAAAAAAAAAGAAAAACAGATGAACAAGAGCTTAACAACATACATTGTGTGTACCCCTGTTCGCCCAAGCTTAGTCACTTTTAGCATAGTTTGCCATCCTTGATCTGGAATCCTGGACTGTAGTTTGAAGTAAAGCAAAGTCCAATCGGAGACACGGAGGGACTGAAAAAATTCAGGGCACTATCCCCAAGCATGGTCTTGAAAGCTTGCTTTGGCCCATTTTTGTGGTCACTTGGTTCGCAATGTCGTTCAGCATTTTAGCCACTTTGGGTTTACTAACATGATCTGCTACAGCTTATGCCAGCGGCAGCTGGTAATTCTCCCGAACATCGCTGATAAAAGTCCACTCGTCCTCTGGTTCCTCTGAAAATTTCTCTGGTTCCTCTTAAATTTTCTCTGAAATGCCGAGCGCGCGCGGTATTTTTGGCTTCTTCGCGAAGCGATTTAAGCTGTTCGAGAGCTTCTTCAAGGCCAGTTTTGAGCTTGATGTTTTCTTTTTGTAACCTCTCGAGCTCAAAAAGTTTTGACTATTCCAGGCTAGGAGTGGAACCTGAAAACTCAAGATGATCGTCTGTTCGCTGGGCGGAACTGCCTGTCGGTGAATTTACATACTGCTCACGCTCGGCCCAAATCGATCTTTAGCTCATTAATAGCGTCGATTAGCCGCTTGTAGCAGCTAACTTCGCTAGATTTTATGGTCCTTCGAGTTACCGCACAGACAACTCCAAACAGAGAAGCCACAGCCAGACTCTCCCCTACTACTCCTTCAATCCATGGCCAAGACTGTGAGATCTTTTACATCAACAAGCTTGACGAGGGCAAATTCGGACGGGAAATTTTGCACTAACGGGGATCTCGACAAGAATTTGCAGGGCTGACAACCTCATATCGTCGAATTTAGTACAAACCACTGTTTCTCTGGGTCGCTAACTAGATTGACACGACAGATATCAAACGCTTCAGAGAAGGCCTCCATAACTTCGCTGAAGACGAGGGAAACAGCGCAATTTCCTGCGCTGCTCAAGGTTAATGTGAAATCCAAGCTCCGGAAATGTCAATACATTAAATTCCACCCATATTAAAACCAGGTACCTTTCAGTGTTAATTGCTTGTGAAAACTCTACGGGGCTTATTTAAACCACAACACAACCACAAACCAGCCATGATGATATGTCCTGACCATGAATATGACGTCACTCCCTAGCAACCGTGTGAGTCGCATTTTTTAACTTCCGGTTATCTCTGGCTCGTTATGCACCCGTGTGGAACCATGTCCTTTGTATCACTCTGATCACTCAAGGTGTCATCAGTGTTAACGGTCAAGGAAAACTTTGACATTGAACTTGTGCAGGAGGAAGAGAACTTACAAACCATGCTCAAATGACACTGAAATGAGCGAGCTTCAGTGAGGCAGGCCATATCGCAAAAATGACCAATTTCCCACCTGGACTTCCCTGACTGCCCTAAAAACGCCACACGAAACACTCAAAAAAAGTGGTTTTTATTTGAGACCATTTGAAAGAAATCATTTGAAGCATTTATTTTATTGACTCATACAAAATCTTCACTGAATCTTACTTTCACTGACATTTGACAGATTTTAGAAATCTATTTTTATACTGTCACCCAAAAGACTAAAATGTAATGACCGACACGGCTGGTTCTGATGATTCTGCAGATTCTGGTGGTGCAATATTATTATTATCAACTATCAACCGTATTAGTACTGGATATATAAAAATATATATTACTTTTTAATAATTATATTTACTTTTATCATTTTATTTCATTAAGCTTTCTTTCCAACCGCTTGTTTTTCCATCCGCATCCGCCATACGCACGTATCCGGTCCTCATTTTACAGACACCTCTCTTGATCTCTGAAATCTCTGAGTGACCCGAGTGACCTCATGTCGCCTCCGTCTTTTGTTTACTGTAACACGCAAGTTAAATTTCTTGTGTCAGTCAGTCATTGCGCTCGTTGAAGGGTCCCGCCCAGTGGCATGTTGCAATCCTTCTGATCGTTGCGGAATTCTGACGCCTCGATTCAGCTGTTCAAGAACTGTAGCGAGTCAATCCTCGTCCCAAACCAGCGCCCAAAAGCAATGAGTTAATAGGACTGAAGTTCTGAATTCCTGAGGTACTTAACTCCCTGCCAAGCCAGGATTGTTGCACATAAAATATTTTGGTTCTGGTAGTTACACCAACCAGTTTATTGAGAGATACATGTCAAGCTTTCTTTTCTCTAAAATGTCGGTTACATAGCATTAATGATACCATTAATGACAGCATTAATGATAGCATAAATTTGCCGGATTCGCTGATCAACTTTTAGGTTAATTCACTTCTCTCACTCTTGAGCAACATTCTTTTGTGGCAACGTGCCAGGAAAGCAGGAGTGCTCAACGACCAATTTTTCAAATAAGGTTCATTTTGTTTCCGAACAACAAACTGGCACCTTTAAAGCGGTTTATGGTTAATAATTAACTTTCGTGGGAAAAAAATAGCCGCTCCTCAGAGCCAGCAAGACAAAGTCCAAAGGATCCCTTTTGCCAGCAAGCAAATTCATTGAGGACCATAATCCCAGCCAGGAATTTTTTATTTGTCATTGCTTTCTACCAGCAATGTAGGATGAACATACTTAGCCAGCCAGCAAGTTGAAAAAGAAGAAGTGATTTTTACTTAAATTTAACAAGATTTAATCAGCTATTTCAGCGTTACTTCCTTTTAATATCACTGAAAAGCCATTAAGTCTAACTTAGACCGTCAAAATGCATATATTATTTATCTCCTACTCCGCAAATATTTTTTTATAATTCACCATAAATTACACAACGGTCTCCTTTCTGTAGGTCCCATCCTACCTTAAGTTTTCTCGTTTGCGTTAATTTGCTTATTTGTACCGTTCATTTGTATAATAGTGCCCCTAGAAAAATTATGTGAAAAAGATTTACCGTAAATGCTCGAATTAGCGCCCAGCTTCAAATAAGCACCCCGCTTTGAATTAGCGCCCCTCCTAAGGCTCAAAATTTGTAAAAAGCACCCCCCTTCAAATAAGCGATCCCAATCCCAGCTACGCTGACTATCTTTTTAAGAATTAAGGAAATGAATTAAAGATTTTATCGCTCACCTCACGTTGTGTAATTTATGGTCTCTTCGCCAACAATTGTTACTCTCCAGTATCATCCACATTACGCCTAAAACCTGCCAACTTTGATGTACTATCGCATGGGAAGAGAGCGTCCATTTCCTCCCCTTGATCTTCAGAACAACTTGCCTCGTACCATCCCTTTATGTGGCATACAATCTAAATACTACTTAATCTAACCTATGATTTATCACATGCGTCAATGTCCATGCGTGAGGGAGACAAAGATAGCTGGATGGTCTAGCTCTCTTTTCGTGTTTACATACTTGATTGAGTCCACGTGAACGCAAAAAAAAATTAAATTTATATATAACTATTATCTATCACGACTAACACTATCATGTTCATTGACAAAATCTATGTTACTAAAAGTATTAACAAATGAACAATTTTTTTAAAAAGCCAGATTATCGGTATATTTATCCTTAATTTTAAAATCACATGATCCCTATCATGACTGTCACCGAAATTGAGACTTCATCATGATAAAAATAACAGCCGAAATATACATCCCTTTCATCTGTATCCTTATGTACAAATTATTTACTTACTTTTCAACTATTCTGGAATTTTTTCGAGTTCTTACAAGTTACTATGTCATGGGATCTTGTAGAAATGTTTCATTATAAGTCAATGAAAATTTGCAAAGAAACAGATTCAGAAAAATGTTTTTAAACTCATATTGGAATATTAAGTTAATAGTCCACTGTTATCCACTGTTATTTTCTCTCTTCCCAGTAAACGCAAGTGTCAATTTTTCAGTGAGAAACTGGTTTAAAAGTTCGAGAAATAATGATATAAAACAATAATGACCTACCAATCGGTGTTACGATACGACTATACTGTAACCGGGGCCACTTAGACAGATTTGACCAATAACATAAGAAAGTTGGTTGTGGGCCAAACAGCAGCTCATAAAAAATTAGTTACTCAAAGTACGAGATTTAAATGATAAAAGCGAACGCTTGGTCGATTCGAAACTTTACATATAACAGGGGCACCCAACGTCAAGTTTCGGAAAATATCTGTTCGGAAGACGATTTGAGATCTAGAATTTTCGGAACATTTGTTGTAAAATTCCTTGCTTGCCTGCCTGTCCTAGGATTTTCGAACATCTAAAACATGGTATAATTGCCCATTTTTAACGGATTTTTACCCTAAAAAGGTCACCTAGAATTTTCGGGAGTCTTTTTTCTGGCTGAGATTTTCGAAAAGGAAAGTTTTGATACCTATAATTTTCGGATCACTAGACTTTCAGCTAGGGAATCCGAACAGATGAAAAATTCTTAGGGCATAAAAATATGCTTATATCTACCGTTTAAATACTAAAATACGATTAACAATGCTATGTTTAAGTGGTTTTGAACTATATTCTCGTTGGGTGCCCCTGATATAACACCCAGGAGATTGACACTAGCCCTTATTTTGTCATCTAAAAGCACGTTGTTCGCTACCATTGCCGCACTTTGCAAAGACTATCGCGACCTCAAGTCAAAAATATAATTAACGTTTCCGTTTTTTGCCTCCGTCGTTCACTCTAAGGGACCTTTCAGGTTGTAATTGGTTGATTTTGGTCTATATTGTTTATTTTGATTAGGATCAACACCTAACTTTCTTGGAATGTACTCTGACTTTCCTGTAATCCGACTGGTCAATTTTGTCCAGGTAGCTCGGTTATCTGCTGTAAGATCCAAGGGAGTGATCAAGAACCTTAAAAAAATACCGTTTGTCGACAAATCCTTGCAATAGCATAAGGGTCAGTCTTTTCGTCTGAAACAGACTTTAAGCATTGTTCGATTAGCCAAAGTTGCACCTGTCAGTAACCGAAAACAAACAAAGTAGTCATGTTGTTTGCATTACCTTCCACTTGTTAAACGTAAATTCACTGAGGAGATACTCAATCAATAAGCATTTGGAGGCACAAAGGCGATCGCCGATGTATTGCAAGATCTTTATAGAAGTCACAAAGACACCACACAAGTCAACCAATTAGGATGCTTTTCAAGTTCTCAACAGAACTCACAACCAATACGATTCGCCAATGTTTTGCAAGTTCTAAGCAGACGTCACAAAGACAATCGCCGATGTATTGCAAGATCTTAACAGAAGTCACAAAGACAATCACCGATGTATTGCAAGATCTTTATAGAAGTCACAAAGACATCACCACACTAGTCAATCAACGAGAATGCTTTGCAAGTTCTTAACAGAAGTCACAAAGACAATCACCGATGTATTGCAAGATCTTTATAGAAGTCACAAAGACATCACCACACTAGTCAATCAACGAGAATGCTTTGCAAGTTCTCAACAGAACTCACAACCAATATAATTCGCCGATGTTTTGCAAGTTCTAAGTAGACGTCACAAAGACAATCGCCGATGTATTGCAAGATCTTAACAGAAATCACAAAGACAATCGCCGATGTATTGCAAGATTTTAACAGAAGTCACAAAGACAATCGCCGATGTATTGCAAGATCTTTATGGAAGTCACAAAGACATCATTACACTAGTCAATCTATGAGAATGTTTTGCTAGTTCTTAATGGTAGTCACGAAGTAATCACCATGCAAGATCCTTACAGTTATAAACATCTCACAGGTGTTTTCAAGCAGTTCGGTAAATAAATTAACGGTCCTGTAGTACTCACACGTAAAATGTGCTAGTTTTTAGAAAGGATGCTTTGGAGGAATAGTGAAATCATCGCCGATGTAAATTAGCTTCATAGGACTTTGTCTTTCAAGAATGACCTCTGTAGTGGGTTCTTCTCAGAGCCTTGTCAATTACCAGTCTTCAAAATGTAACTTTTCCCGCAAAAAGTAAAACTAAAACAACGGTTTTGTTGGCTATACAAAGTTATATTTACCTGAAACGTTAACGAGTTAATGGTATGTAAAGGGCTAATCACTTGTTTAATGGCCTTGTATGCATGCAGCTGATCAACGTTCTTTTCATCTATTTTTCCATTACAGAGAAGTAAACAGATCGACAACAGATTTCTTACTTCTTTTCTTGTTTCCTTTGTGGCGCTTTGCCATGGAACTGTAAAAGGATTTCTTATCCGTCTCACTTTTTAATACTTATTAAACTGAATTTTTTTTGGAGGGAGAGCTGCTTCACTTGCTTCAGATATTCGTGTCCGCGACGCTACAATTTTGGGCACAGCTAATTCACTAATTTTTCATTTTTTGATAGTTAGTTTTACACAATGGGAAGAAATGTTTGATTAAAATCAATGAAATGTAGTCAAAATTTGCATGCTTCAAGTCCTTGAACAACATTTCATCTTCCTTTTGTTGGTTAACAGTACAGGATATTTACCACCTCTTTTCACATTTTACTCCCGTTACATGGGCTAATTTTCTAGGAAAATGGAAATCTAAAATTTTTGGATTCAATGATGTGATAAAAAGAGGAATAAGAACAATTCTCAATTTCGTAAAACGTTCAACTGCATCCAGGGCTTGAAATAATTTTCGAAGAGTCTTCCGGTGAAAATCATTTTAGCTCAGTCACCTATCGTTTCTGGCCGGTCAAATTTATCTGATAAATATCTCTTAAAGCAGGGGCCCATGAACCAAAACTACAGTAGCATTCTAATAAATTTCCGAAAAAGTCCTTGCTTGGAGCTTATAGCACAACAGCACTCATTATCAACAATAAAATAAATTATCGGACACATTAAATTCGTCCGCCGCCCCCAAATATGATGATTTCTGGTGTACGTATCACGTTGTGTGAGCTTGATCCTAAAACTCCGCCAGTAATCCATGTTACTCCCCATTAAATTTAATAAAAGGGGAGAAAATTTGTATTCATTGAGAAAATTAACCAATAAAAGTGAAAATGTTTTAATTTTATGACTGGAAATGCGTGAACTTCGCTGTCTTTCAATGCGCCAATTGTAAACAACAGTTCTAGTTGCATTTTCACCCAGGATTTCAGATTAAAGTGCCCCTCACCCCAAAATATTTTTTTCGCTAAAATGAATCTTTGCAGCTGTTCGAAACGCATTGCGGCAATTTTTTCCTTTTTCTAACAAATTCTGCCATTTTATAGGCTTCGAAAGTTGCGAAAATCCAAGCATCTTTTGTTTACGACCGAATCAGAAGGGGAGTGGGTCTATTCCTGATGTGACGTCACAAACTGATTTACATTGCATTAACTCTTTGTAAACATGCATGCAAAGTAGATTGTGACGTCACATCAGGAATAGACCCACTCCCCTTCTGACTCGGTCGTGAACAAAAGATGCTTGGATTTTCGCAGCTTTGGAAGCCTATAAAATGGCAGAATTTGTTAGAAAAAGGAAAAAAGTGACGCAATGCGTTTCGAACAGGTGCAAAGATTCATTTTAGCGAAAAAAATATTTTGGGGTGAGGGGCACTTTAAAGTTCCGCAATACACTGCGACTCGCTACATCCTGATAACAACTGAAACAACTGAACAGCAATTGGTGGCGCTATAAAATTTGTATCTGTTCGGTCATGCTAAGAGAACTTGAGGGTTTTCAAAATTACAAGGGCTTCAGTATTATTTTCCCGAAAATTTTATTTTCCACGAAAAATAGCCTAACCTGGGGCGTGAAATGTGAAAAATTAAACTTCGAAAGTCGTAGGGAATTAATTAGATAAGCTTCGAAAATTGTACATCATCCTCAAGTTATAGAGAATTCGAGGCAATATTCACTTCTCCGAACAGATAATTAACAGAAAACAGTCGTTGGGTGCCCCTGTCAACTCCACAATTAGTCCGGACATTGTCTGTTGACCGGCCGTTATTTCCAACCTTGCAGCAATTTTCGAGAAAATAACACTGAAGCCCTTGCAATTTGGAAAACCCTCAAGTTCTCTTAGGATGACCGAAAAAATACAAATTTTATAGCACCACTTATATGAATTTCTCATAGATATCCATTGTAGCTATGTAGCTAACCCGCGGTTCAGGCGCATCGTTTGTGCGGCGTAGAAAGAAGAGAACAGCCTGCCGTGTCACGACAACTTTATAGAACGTTAGACCGATTGAAACTCAGTCCTCCAGAAACACAAACACAAAAATGTGATCTCTGACTGTCGCCTCATTTCTTCCAGTATGATCAAACACAGGTATTACCACACCCCCAAAATACTTGAGGTGGAGATGCCGCAACTCGCATGCAGTGACAACACAATGGAAGTGTGTCATACGATAAAGCTCAAATCGAAAAGAAGACTAAGAGTAAAGAAAAAGAAGGGAAAATTCATGATTTTGAAATGTAGATTTACAGCATTGAAACACGAACCTTTTATATAACGCAATGATCACTCTCTACACTACAGGCGTTTTTTAAGGGCGGTCGAAAGCTGGAAGCCAGTTTAAGTTCGAATTGCAGAGGCCATCACTCGATGAAAACACCTGGAAATCAGAACACTGGCCAGGTTATCAATATGAAGTATATAAACAATCTTGCGTCAATGAAGGTTTTAGCGGAACACTTTGATGTAAACGACCGAAAATACCACTGAGAAATTTTGCTCGAGTTTCGAGTACGATAAAGTTTAAAATGTTGCTGACATGAAAGGTCATGAAAATGCATGCGCACTGTATAAATGCAAGCAACTAGGAGGGAAAGCCTTTTTTTTGCACAGGGAGACTTCGTAACTCAAATATTGGCAGCTGAGAGACGAGAACTTTATTTCGTTTGTCCCTGTCTCCCCTAATGAGCTCTAAATCACTTGGCGAAATTTAGGTCGATATAAAAGAAAAGCAGTCAATATTTAGTAACAGCCAGTAACTACAAAGTCATATACTATCAAGCAATTGACCTGGCACATGTTACCACTATGGCGGTCACTAGAATATAGACGGGTCAAAAAATATGGTATCCGTTTCTTGTCAGTACCAGCTGTCACTACTGATAAGAAAAAGTCTCCCTTTCTATCTCGACTGGTTGGCAGGACGCAGTTCGATTGTACAGCCCAGTTTTCACTATGAAACTGAACAGAAAGCTAAAATCTATTTTTTAAATTAACTGCACGCCATTACCTTAACTCCTTTGCTGGACCAATTTTCCACTATATGATTTAATTTGAAGTTCCGCTAGGTCTGGGCTGAATGGGAATACATGTAATTTTAGTGAATAAGAAACACTAAACTTGATAAATATTTCACTAAAAAACTCAAAAATTGCTATCAATAAAGGTTATAAACCACGGCAAGAATGGTGGCGAGCTCAGTGCGAATTAACAAAGAAGGCATAATATGCCCGCATTTTCTAACATTTACCGGGCGGAAAACTCGTCGTTATCCGATGCGTAGTTCCCTCCGGTTAACTCGAGTATTTGTTGAGACCACTCACACAACACATACAAATACAAAACCGGTGTACAATGCAGACGATGTATCAGCAACACTAGAGTATTTCAATAAGAAAACCTTATCAACTGTGCTAATGCACATTATTTTGTCTGTCATTAGCAAAAAGTGAGTTAGTAAGCAAGTATTAGTAAGCACTTACCGTTACAAAACAATACTAGGCTGTGATCCCGAGAAAATTTATACCACGATTCCGAACGAGGAAGAAATAGCTTTAAAGCATTCCAGTTGGAAAGCCAGCTCAAAAGTTCCGCTGCTCTCTCTCTCTCTCTCTCTCTCTCTCTCTCTCTCTGGACGTACCGGTCTATGCGCAATGTGAATGAAACAGTTGATTTTGTACTGATTGACAGCCAGTTGTCAGATATTGAATAGAGGAGCGTAGAAGAGTTTTCATTTAAACAGTTTCAGATGTCATCCGCACGTCATATGATCGGCGTTGTACTGGGCGTTAACTGCTTGAAGTTTTTGCCAGCAAAGCGATAAAAAAAAGAGTGTGTAAGCCAGGAAATGGGCGTTGTGTATCGAGTCCCAGCCAAAAATAATTTGGGTAGCAAAAATCGCCAGCAAGCTATTATTCTTAACTAATTCCCAGCCAATCTTTTATCTAAGATGCCATACTTCCCAGCCAGCATCACGATGTCTGAGGAACGGCTTTTTTGAATATCGGCTCCACTGAGCACTCCTCGGAAAGTTTGCACAAGCGCCGCTGGTCTTGACAGTTAAATAAATTAAATTAAATAAGGACATTCGTGAATCAGGCTAAAGAATGTCCTGCACGAGACTACGAATATTACAAAATTGCGAAATTTCGATTAAGTACGACCTTTTTAAGACGGTTGAAAGAGACTAAGAAAAATAAGAAAAACGAAATAAGGTTCAAGGAAGGCCCTGAACGAGATTATGAAAATTACGAATATTGCGCGGAAAATCGTAAAATTCTTAAATTCTTCACGACCTCGAAATTCAGTGAAATTAAAGACAACTAAAATGAGGTCCAAGTGAGGCCCTGAACGGGACGAAGATTGCAAAGAAGTCGTAAAATTAATAAATCCTGCCAATGTGAGAGAAATTTTGCAAATTTGCTTCCCCCCAAAAAATTTTAATTTTTGGGAAGGCGTTCAACCTTGGACATAAGTCGGTGACAAGGTTATGACGCGGACAATGGTGCACTTTGGAAGACCAAAAGGTCGACACGAAGAAAAATTGTGCGTTTGTTTGAAATATCAAGGAGATGTGCTAGTATCTCCAGTCTAAGTGCTCTCAGAGTTAAAGAAAATCTGTCGGAAGCGCTCTGGAAGAATGTGGAATCTCCAGCATAATCTGTGCAACAAATATATATGTATAGATATCATTTTTTCTTCCTAAGAGTAGACGTGAAACTTATGATCGGATGGAATTTCAGAAAGTAGAGAGAATTGAATGATGAATTATATAAAAGTGCGAATTGTATCCCGAATTTTATCGCTGAAAAGGATGTACTTTCACTCTGGGACAATATTACAGACAATAAGCAATGAGGCTCGCTTCAAAAGCTTATCATATGGCAATGGTCAGTAATTTACAGATACATTCTAAGCGGGACTCGTTTAATAATATAAACGCTGTTTCGGATAATGCTAAATTCCAGAAATTCTCTAGATTAGACTCGATCTGTGAAAAATGTTATAAAATGAGAGCTATTAACTTAATGTGACTGCCATTCTTAGGGTTCACAGCACAAGAGTACGCCATGGAAGTTAATTACTAGACTCCTTCAATGCTTCCCCTGAACTGTCTTATTGCACCTTGTCTCAAAATAGAATCAAACCTTCGTATTTAACGGGCCGTTACCAAACAATCAGGATTGGACCTGGTCGGACCAGACCGGATTGGATCGGATCGGACCGGATCGGATCGACAAAACCCGGACGAGATCAATTACACCAGACAACGTGCTCAAATTCTGTGCCTTTCTCTCTCGTGTAGTCGTCTCCTCATTTATTAAGACTCGTCGAAATATTGTTTTTCCAGAGGTGATTACAGATTCCGAAATGGCATAATGAAAGATACGATGTGATGAATTGACGTCAATAAGCGAATTGACTGCGTACACAACGGTCTGCTTTCTCAAACATGAAAACTGAGGACAAGTCTCTACTTTACTCCAGTTCCTTCTAATTGCACAATAGCCTGATTTAGCAACAGAACGGGAATGTCAGTTGACCATGTCGCGTGCAGCAAAAGTATCCATATTACACCATATTAGTCGAGTGGAATCCCAACTATTCTGCGGGTTCTCCTTTCGTCAACTGACGTTCCCTTCCTGTTGCTAAATCAGGATATTTTGCAACTGTTAGGGAATGGGGTAAAGTAAAAAACTGTTGTCAGTTTTCATGTTTGAAGAAGAAGACCGTCTTGCACGCAGTCAATTCGCTTATTGACGTCCATTCGTCACATCGTATCTGTCATAAGTCCGCTTCGGAATCTGTAATCACCTCTGGGAAAAAAACATTTTTTCAACGAGTCTCAATAAATGAGGAGACGGCTACACAAGAGAGAAAGGCACAGAATTCGACTTTTCCTGTCTTCAGCACGTTGTCTGGCGACCTTCTACCTTTTGGCGGGGATTTGGTCATTGATCAGGTCCGATCCGTTCTTATCCAGTCCAGTCCGGTCTGGTCTGATCAGATCCGGCCTTTGCCAAAGGCCTATTTAACGGTCCATAAAACGCTTCTGCCTTGTGTAGTATGGCAAGAACTGAGCGTTTAGTCACAGAAGGGTGCCCTAAAGTTAAGTAAGGTGGAAAGATAAAAATTCTGGGAGTGATAAACTTATTTATCATAATTATGACGGTTTAATAAGTTTTTAGATTAGTCCTTCTCTAACATTGGCCGTTTTTATACTCAAGGACGCATTATCTGTCCAGACGGATAATGCGTCTCTCGTGTTCTGCGTCTAGTGTAAAGGCGGGACGAAAACAGAAACGAACTACGAGAGACAAACAATGCGAGATTCTATGCATGGCGAAAATAAAAGTGCACTAGTGTGTTTTGGCGGTAAAATCATGTTTAAGTTGGAGGTCGTGCTTGAACGTCTCAAATTGTTTTCCCGTAAAAAAAAAAAGGCAGAAGATACGCTTTTAGGTCATCGGTATAGGTTAAAGGAAGAAATGGCAAAGTTTTACGTTGGGAGATGGTGTTCGAAATTGAAGCTTCACAGCCTGCTGTAATGTCAGCAATCGTGATTGCAAAAAGCGACAGAAACGAGCGTGGTCCCAATGAGTAGAGGAACGGAAATTGGTGGACAGACGGATATCCCTAACCCCTTTCAAGAAAAGGTTGAGGGTATCTCAAGACTCTTTTTTACTTATTGTGAGCCAAATTAAACTTTGTAAGCATACATGTTTGTTTCGTCTGGCAGAACAAGGACGAAGTTCTTAAGGTCTTTTTCTGTCCTTGATGAATTTGCTCTTTTGCACGGTAAAGACTTCTTTCCATATCTCAAAGTGCCCTTGGACGTGAGGTGCCTGGGGTGGTGGTATGAGGTGAAGGTTACAATAGCTGAAACAACGCAAACCTTCACAAAAATGCTAACCTTATGCCTAAACAATAAGCTTTAGATAATGTTTAGGCCTAAGGTTAGCATTTTTGTATGGGTTTGGGTTGTTTCAGTTTTGTTGTTCCAGGCCCCTCACGTCCAAGGGCACTTTAAGATATGGAAACGGCCATTATCTTTAAGTGTCTAAACGAAGAAACATCAATGGCTGACGAAGAAAGGTGAAAATACAAATTCGCACATTTCTACTTTCTTACAGGCAAAAACTATGCGAAGGTCGAGTCTACAGTTTTCAAAGTGTAATCCAGACTAGCGGCTACCGAAAGTAGCCCCTGCAAAAATGATATAGACTCAGCGGAAATGCCAGTAGAGTGAACCACATCGTTTTATTTTGTCACTATTTAGTGTGCCTTTTTATGATATAAACACCAGTGAAATACCAAGTGAGCTTTCGCGCGAGAACATGATATCCTAACACTTGAAGATAACATGTCATTTTCACACATGAGGAGATCAATGTTGCTATGGTTACATATGAAAATCACGACTATGCCTTTCGTGAATGATTTAGTGTTTCATTCGTGTTTATATAATCAGTAGAATATTACATGGCCGCGCAGAGATACGAAACTTCTGTTCGAGTGTTCAAAAATTTCGTATCTCCACGCGGTCATGAAACATCCTCTTCTTATGTAATTATTAGCAGCAATGTTTTCCTCACCTTTCCTTTCCCTGAGAGGAGTTACAGTGGTCTGTGAAATATGAACACCCACAGAACCCATGATATTGCACATTATTAGGTACAACAAAAATCAATTACTTCCCCTTTCTATTCCCAATGGCTTAAGATGCTGATTTTATGCAATCATCTATGTACTTAGAGTGAAGAGTAAAGAGGAAACAGTTCAGTCAACAACACACCAAGATTTAGTTGACGCGTGCTAAAAAGCAGTTATACACTACAGATGATTGATTTTGTGACATAGATATCTGCTAAATTGTAAAAAATGCGAAATAAAATATTCCTAATAGCTATCAGTCTCATTACTTAATCGTGTCTTTTTCTTTTGAAAATTGTAACCCGAGCATATACCTCTTCATACCCAATAAATGATGTACGTCGCGGCCCTGAGGGGTACTCAGGATTTCAAGCGAAAGGAAAGATGGAAGG
>NW_027179715.1:470000-475000 GCF_036669935.1 Montipora foliosa | reverse complement strand
ATCAGATGACGCCCCTTATCTTTGTACCAGAAAAAAACAATAGCCCCCCCCCCTATTATAAAATAGCCTCGGCCCCCCTGTTTTTCTCCCACCCCCCCCCCCTACATAAATAATGACCGGTCCCTAATCGACCAAACCTTGGGAGAAGGCGAGGAAGGATAATAAGTGAAATTTCAATAATGAATACCATTAAAAGCTGAGAAAATAGACCGAGAAACAAAACACTTGCTTACAACGGTTAGCTTTCAGGTAATGTTTTCCTTCTTAATGCATGCCTCGCTTTCTCGCATATTTTGTAAAACTCGCTAAAAGAAAACGAAGAAGGCCTTAAAACGTTTCCAATTCCGTGCAATTTTATGTTTGTCAAGCGGTTTTGTGGCTGATTACGGTTGCTTATTCTGGAACTGAATTCATCATTACTGTGGCGACAGCATGACTATTTCAGGGGTGAGGGGTGAGGGGTGAAGGGGGTGGCGGTAGGGGGCGAAGGGTACAATAGCTGAAACAACCCAAACCTTTACAAAAATGATAACCTTACACCTAAACAATATGCTTTAGATAATGTTTAGGCCTAAGGTTAACATTTTTGTAAAGGTTTGCGTTGTTTCAGTTTTCACGCCCTTCACCCCTCACCCCCAAAAAAGTGATGCCGTGTGACGACTGTTCACGTACCTTTGATTTGTAGGCATTTTGTGTCAAATGGATGTCCAGTCGTGAGCTGCTTTGTTTGACTGTGAAATTGCAGTCGAGTAAGCGAATTACTACGCTTTACCTTGACTTTTACTTAGTAATTCTTGCTGTTGTTATAAACTGAAGAGAGAGGGTGTAAAGATTATCAGTCAATCGGAAAATTTTGTGAAATAGACTACTGTGCATGTAATTTCAGTTTTAGGTCTTGACAAAACTGTTGGCTATTGTTTGTAAGGCTTGTTTGTTTACTCCCGACAGCTCAGAGGTGTTTCATCACTGTAACCTGTATCCACTGATGACGATTAATTTTGTACTTTATGCAGAAGCATAATTATTGCCATATGCAAACAGGAGCTTTGCTTTTAGGCTTGGCTAAATCTATATATTAGTGACAGGCACTGGCCCCGATTCAGTACCCAATGTGGTTTCCCTCTAGTAATTGGTAAGAATGGAGTTTTTAATCTACACAGACCCTTCAAAAAATTGATTACCCAGTTAATAACGTAGGGATTAATAACTGGCACTGAATTAATCTTTTCAGTCACCACGTAGTGCAAAACTGAATCAAAAGCCTTTAAAAAATAGATACCAGTAACAATCTAACACAATCAGTTAAGCCATTTCATCTAAGTATGTGGTTTATTTAATAAGGCCATTTCAGTGCTACAGGGATCTCTAGAAGTGTACTGATCCGAGTGTGTATATATGTACGGACAGATTTTCTCAATTCATTATTAATCACTAACTTTTCAATAAGTGTTATTATTATGTTAGTAACTGATCTAGGTCAAAGTTGATCCAATCTAGTGGTATTAGTTTCCTTAGGAATTGGTCCAATGTTTGCTGTCTTCCATCTTGCGCTTAGTATTGAAGATGTGGTTTATTGCTAGTGCAAGTTCTAAACAGTACCCCTTCCATACTCAAAATGGGATGTTGGCAGGGCCAGAAGCTGTTCTTTTAATACGAGATAGAGCCGTTAAGACTGGAATTTCAGTGAAGCTAGGTGCATTATGGCTAGTCAGCAATTCAAACTTAGTTGGTGCTACACAGTTCGGGTCGGTGTTAATTTCCTGGAAATGTGTATTTATAACACTTACTTCAAAAATTCTTGATAAATATTTAATGGCTTTGTTAGAACCAAACAATTTACTCACCATTACCCACCAACCAGAATTTGCGAATACATATCTACATACATACTATTTTTGTAAACTATTTCCCAAGAGAAAAAATTTTTTAAAGCCCCGTGGAGTGGGGTTCGTATTTGGATGGGAGACCGAAAAAGAGATCTGATATGTTATTGCCTTTCGAGGGCGTCATTTGGTGGAATCCTTACTATTTATCACTTCACTTAAGATGATTGTTCATTGGTGATAATTGGCTCTGGTAATTTTTGGTCGCATTCGAGAATTGCACGTTCATTTTCCACACGCTATCTCCCTTATACTATTACTTTCACATCTTACAACTCAAAAAGGCATAGTTTGATTGATTCTACTTGTGAAAGCTTGGAAACATTTCCTTGAAATAGAGGATAGTGTCTCTTTATTGCAAGGCAGTTAAATCGAGAGTACATTAATCAAAATGGATATTTTTGGCGGTCTTGTAATTTAGAACAGTCTAGTTACGGATTTCGAAGCAACACACACATGAAGACAACCACATAATGGGCAAAAACGTTATTACATAGATGCACGAAAGTAGTATATCTGGCAGATAATACAGAGTGTGCGTAATCTGAGTTTATTATAATACTTTGCAAAGCAACACTGACGACCATCCTGCTGTCTTAAGGAAGTCATCACAGGTAACAGAAGGTCGCTTAGCTCCTGAAACTGAAGTTTGAATTTCCCATGAATATTAAAACGCATTGACCAAACACAAGAACGGACTTAATTTTTAACTAATGTCATAATTTCATCGGCAGAAGAAAAAAATGGTGGAGATGGGCGAGAAATCCGCTAATAGTTCTAGTGTAAATTCCTGTAAAGATTTCGAAAGTCCCTCGCGCAGTAGCAGTTCAGAAGAACGCGGGAATGAAGATGAACCTGATATGAGCTTGATTTCGCGTCCGTCAGGTTCAAAAAGGAAGAAGAACGATAACCAGTCTCAATCGACCAGGGAAGCAACAGAGAAACAACAACAAAAGAAGAGCAAGAAGCAAAATGATAGTTCAAATAACGACGAAATGGAAGAACTGACCTACTGGATATTCTCAACCCAAGAGGCCACTCAAGTGGAAGCTGAAATTGGCAGTCCAGGCGTGAAAGTATTTTCACAAAGGGAATACTTCGCAAAGGACATGCTTAGCGAAGAACTGTTGCGAGTTCGATGTTTTAAAGTGGTAGGTATAGTTTGCAGTCTAATCAGAACACAGTGTCAGAACACAACGAAGTTGTTTCTTTCACACGAAAGCAGTAATTCCACTCCGGACTTCACAACAAGCACACGCTAGACTTGTTAACAATATTTCGACCTCCGTCGCTCTTGTATAAATACACGGCCTCTGCCTTGATATCCACGTAACCTCTCTGTTACAGTTAACAAACATGACCTCTGTCACCCTTCAAAGCCTCCAAGCTTTACACGCGACCTTTGTCACACTTCAGTAAACACTACTGTAAAACTCCTCAAACATTCCTGGGATAAAAAAAACCATCTAAACACTGCATCGATTCGCTTATATACTTTACAGCGAAAGATTCTAGAACTTTCTGGCTATACTACATAAAGTAATATTACAATAAGAAACTATTTACAGGAACATACGCAAACGGCTTAAAATAGAATTACTGAATCACGATGATACAGCACTAATTAAATAATCTAGAAAATTCGAGACGAAATTAGCATGCTCGAGAATGTTCCAAATACTAGTCACACAATAATTTTTCGTAACAAGAACAAAGGCGAATTTTCAGCTTCTCATCGCTGGATTTTGCCGGACGTTTTCAACACTTATGAGTGACTGCACTCAGCTACCAGATATAAACAGAATACGAAAGCTGCATTCTCAGCAGGGTGGATAAAATTACTATCAAATTTTAGATCGGGAAAGTCTTCCACGATTAATTCACAGGGAGCCCGTACAATCTCTTTGTGTACCCGTTTGCAATATTGGATTCACCGTTTACTTCTTCAAATTCTGTAGTGCCATGTCAATAAATATGTGCATGGAAAAACGTTGTATTACCTTATCTGCGGTTTACTGTTGTTCTTTCGCCTCAGAAGTGGTATTTTGAGCTATTTTGAAGATTTCGAGTTCGCTGTTTACTGTGCCTTTCAATAGAAAGACAATGGCTCTGAATAAAAGGGCAATGGTGGAAGCTGATTTTTTGAACGGCTCCAGCACCGGGCGATTTTTCCCCAGAAAATCGCATTGCACCGCTTTCAAAATTCACAGGAGAATGGCTGAAAGATTCACGCTTCTTCTCGTACTCCTCGATCAAAAATTGATCCAAATAGCCCAAAGCTAGCCCTTGAAAAACATCAAAATCCCATACCTTCCCAGGGATCGAGATGCGTAACACTTTTTAACGTGTTCCAGCCTGCTGAAAATTGTTACGCATCTCGACCACTCGGAAGGTAAAGGATTTTGATTTTCTTCGACGACTATCTCCTGCCGATTTGATGCTTGGCTCTGATTGTTCAATTAACCAAGTGACGCGAAACAAATCTGAAATCGCAACTTCGTTCCCAGGGTCTCTCGAGCGAGGAGAGACTCTGGTAGGGTCTGGTCACGTCCTTCCGTGACAATTGAAAACACTAGGGAAGGGTCCTCTCTAAACAAGGAATCTGTCGATGTTTTACATAGTATTTATTTTAAAAGTTAAACAAGTTATTTGTTATCTACCTCATAATTGTTATATTTATATTTATATTTCTTCTTCTTCCTTCGTGGCCTTCTTAAACAGATTTTTACAATGTAAAACGTCTTTGACTGAACCGAACAATCTACAGCAACTTATGACCGACGATGTATATGTTTTCTTCGGCGTTTGCAAACTATAATCGCCGGACATAGCCTCAGAGGAACATATGTTCACATACAGCAGCACATGAAACTTGGTTTGTTTTGGTGACAACACATTCCGCATTCCCGTAGTCTCAGTATAGACAAAATTCTTACTAAGCCGCCCCTCCCTTCATTGGATTAAGATGAGAGACCCTGGCAACGAGGTTGCTGAAATCGTTGTCATCTTATTGGCTGACTAAAACGAAACGCCACTCGCAGGACCATAAAAGAAGCACCTTCAACGAACATTTGGTCAAAATCTGCTCTCACCCATAAGAGCACGCAACTGAAGAAG
>NW_027179715.1:452500-465000 GCF_036669935.1 Montipora foliosa | reverse complement strand
TTTCACAAAACGCCTTTTTCGGGCCCGAAAAAAACAAATCTTTTTCCTGAGATATTTTACAGGTGATTGTGTACTCCCGAAAAAATTCCAAAAAATCTCGGGAATGTTTAGTGAATAAAAAATGGCTGCCATTGGAGCACTTTTAACCCCAAAATCGTGAGAAAAGAAAATATAGACAAAGAACAGTTTTGACTGGAATGAAAACATGCGAGGTAATTGAACGTTTTAGATTGTCACCTGAGAGAGTTGAGTGGCTTATTGTCAAGTTTGAAGGACAATTAATGCACAACACCGGGCGAAATGCTCCGCTAGATCTGGAGATTCAGGTGAGCAATTTTCCTTTTTTCTATGATCTAGCCACTGGCACTCTTGATAAAGAGGCCCTTTTCGAGTCTAGTGGAGGTTTCAAATGTTTATGAAACCTACTAGGTCCTGACAGCATTACGTTACTTTGCAAGTGGAAGTTTCTTGAAAGTCGTCGCAGACACCATGGGGATTTCCAAGGCTAGTGCGAGTCGCTGTGTTCACTCCTTTACCCAGTGTTTAAAGAGTATTGCTGGCGAATGGATTATCTTTCCCACATCAAGACAAAAAGTGAATGTAATTAAGTTTTACCATAGTTCTACAAAAGCACTAGCTAACTGTGAAGTAAACTCAACTAGTACTAGACATGCTCATTTGCATGAAAGGGGGAGCGCTTTTCATTTCCATTTATATTATCTATATTTCTTGTTTGCAATTTAGCGAAAAGTCCCAAATTCAACTCCTCTTTCCACTTGAGTAGACATATTCCTAAAAAACTGGGGTCAACAAACACACAACCCGTAGAATTTCGCACAAAAACTAACTTAAATTTAGGTCTTTTGCGATGAAGTTAATTTAATTACTGTTTTCTCCGCAGTCCGCATAGCGTGGTCGTTCGTCATGCGAATTGACGTAAAGTATTAAATCTGTGATTCAAATGATTAAAGAGTTTGTTCCAAAAATGTTGATTCATATTCTGATGCCCACATCTAACAGGCTGTTAATGAGACTCTTCAAGTTTTGAGCCGCAGTTTATTGCATCCGCCGTTTTAACTACTGTGATCTTTCGTAATAAACTATGACGAAATTTTACTCTATTGGAGCTTTCCCCAAGGTTATGGGGGCGGTCGATGGCATGCTCATCCCAATCTGTGCACCGGCAAAAGAGAAACACCTTTATGTTTGTCTAAGGGATTTCATGCCATCAACGTGATGGCAGTCTGTGATGCAGAAATGCGATTCACAAACCTTGTGGCCAAGTGGCATGGCTCAGTCCATGACTCAGCCATCTTCAACGGGAGCGCACTGCAGATTCACATGGAAACAAAACAGCAGGAAGGATGGTTGCTTGGGGACAGAGGATACGCCCTACAGAGCTACATTATTACCACCTTAAACCCTGACAAAGTGTCGAGTGCAGCAGAAGAAATTTACCAAAGGAGCCACAGGAGAACAAGTAATGTCATAGAAAGATCATTTGGCCTCTTGAAACAAAGGTTTAGGTGCCTTGATTTCTCTGGAGGGACGATGCAGTTCTCCCCATGCTGCTGCTGCGACATAATTGTTGCGATAGTGGTACTGCATAACATGCGTATCCTTGACAACACCCAACTTCCAGGTGGACTTGATGTTATGCAGCTTAATGGCAGTGATGACAGGCCTACGTATTCTGCACAAAACTGTGATGAATCAGGAGTTGCCAAAAGACAAAAACTTATCCAAGAAGTGTTTTCTCAAATGTAAGCGCCAATGCACATTTACTCACTTTAATTATTAATATGTTACAATAAATTTCAACACAACAAACAAGCAATGGACAGTTAAATATAAAGCTACAATGGGGCGGATCCTCTGAAAACATTGAGTCAATTGGAAATACAAAACTACCATGAACACTTCCTTTCAGATTTCTTATTTAATATACCATTTCTGCTTAAACCTACTGGCCACTATATAGTATTTAAGGGACTTGTCAGAAATTAGCAGGGGGGGTGGGAATTTTAAATTTGGGTTCGGAAATTAGGTGACCCATCCCTGCAATGGGAGCGAAGTTTGCTAACCCTCCCCTTGAGCTTGGCCTTAAATATCATGACCCTCCCCCTCTTGTATGAATGATAAAATCTAGTTCTTGCAATACACTAGGGTGAGTCAGTATTATGAAAACTCATAATATATTTCTAATCTGTTCTTTGTCATGCTACATACATACATTTTCGATGACAGCATTAAGAGTCCAACTGATCACTCGACTCTCCTATTTCTCCAAAGTCTTCATCACTAGAACAAGTGGGTCATGCTGCAACGTCTTCATCTACCTCACATTCATCATGATCATCCACCTCTTCCACACTGAGGGAGCATTGTTTGTTTGTTTGTGTGCTCTCAGCAAATGACCGTAAGTGATCCATAATAGCATTGACTTTCTGTGGTTTGTTTTTACCTTTCACTGCAAGCAAATTATGTTTATCGATGTATTTGTCCAGAACACATACATGTACACTCTGTTTCGCTAGTGTTCCACTATTCAGCATTTCCATCCAGTCAAATTTCTCATAAGACATAGTGTTCTCTTTCAAATTCTTCTTTTTCTTTTCCATTTTTCTCTTCTCACTCATCATCTCTAAATGATTTAAATGTTCAAGGTATTTTCTCACAAGACTTTCTTCAACAATGTATCTGTTGCAAAAGGTCTGCGAACACTTGCAGTATCCTCGATATTGATTTCATTCTTTTTGTGGACTTGCTTTAAACATGCTCTAGGGTGATAATCATCCACTTCTCTTCTTTTAACGTCGTCTGTATTTGTGATGGGTGTTTCTGCAACAGGCAGATAGTGATACTTAGGAAGTTTGTTGATGTCTGGAACTGGACGAGGGGTGGGATCCACTGACTCATTTTCACAATACTCGTGAAACACTTCTCCAGTAATCATACAGGATTCTATCAAGTCATCTAATTTTTTGAAATAGTTGTGTCCTGGGACTTTTACTTTTCTCGTCTCCGACTTTGCAGCATTGTATTGCTGAATATCTTCAGTATTGAAAAAAAAATCCTGTTGTTTACGATTGGTAACAAAGGCCTTCATACAGTCACAGCTGGACCAGGCTCGCCATCGATTCTTGACACAACATCCTGGGCAACTCTCCATGCATTATGCTCCACTACTTCTGCCTCTAGCTCTTTCATTTCTTAAACTGTGAGTGTTTTCAGTTGTTCTTCACTAATGAGATCGGTTGGTTGAAAGTATTCCCAGTGTAATGCTCTGCCATCAACCAAAGCTTCACCTATTGCAGCGTTGGAACGCTCCGCTTCGTTTTGTCCTGAATTGTGTGGTGCCCTGTGAATCCTGTTTATGTGAGTCCAGCCATTAATCCTTGACATCTCAATGTCTCTGTACTTAAGATGCTCACAGCAGCATTGATGGTGATGCTGAAGACAGTGATGAATAGGATAGCCAGAACTCTACTAACATTGATAACAACATTATTCATAATTTCAATAAGACTCTTTAGCATCGTCATAAATGAAAACTAGATGTTTGTTAAATTCTTGCTATGGTACTTCACAGTTTATATCCATTACGTTCCGTAAACCGTTGTTCTTTTATTTTCTCTTTTTATTTTTTGCCAAATAAAGAACTTCCTTTTTCTTCTGTGGGTGAACTTCTACATGATCACAGGCATATATTTGCATGACCCTCCCCCTTTTAACGGCCCATTTTTCATGACCCCTCCCTTTTCTGAGGCTCAAAAAGTTGTGACCACCCTCTGTTTCCACCCCCCCCCCCCTCCCCCCTGCTAATTTCTGACAAGTCCCTAAGCTAGCTACATAATCTTATAACCAGTAATCAGCGTTTCCCGAAAAAGTTCCCGTGAAGAATGCTCTTTGTGGATCCTGCCTTTGATGAACAGGCATTTACAATCAATCAACATTAACTAAATAATGGTAATTGAACTGAGTGGAGTGCAATTTGGTCTGAAATCGCTAAAATAAGGATTTTAGTCAGTACCAATGTTTATTAGTGATCCAGTTGGGAACAAAAATTGCAAAATCTGCCACACAATGGTTTTCTTTGTCTTTCATTTTCTTGCAATTTGATTGATCACCCTAAACAAGCCTTGAAATCTGATTGGTTGTTTTGTTTTAGTGTTCCTTTCTCATTGGCTGAGGAAATGATACGATTTAGAGCAAATACAGTGCAATTTGAGAATAAATCACACTACTGAGAGCCAATCAGATTGCAAGGATCACCAGTGATTTCTAAATGGATGTAATAAACTCATATACACACATTATAATAATCATTAACATTGCAATTTCCTTGATTGTGATTGGTTTAAAAAAACTACTATTTTCCACTAATTCGCTCGCCAAGTTGTTATCCGACAGTTCAATAAGCCAATCACATTCAAAGTTGTAGTTTAAATCAACCAATCACAACCTTGGCTTCAATCAACATAGAAATAGTGCACAGGTTCCTAAATTGGGGCTTTCTTTCATTCAGAGCAACATTAAACAATTTACGCCTCGTTTGTCCCTCTTTAAATGCGAATTTTCCCTTTCTTTCATAACTTGGCTCTTCTTCTTTTCACGGAAATTGTAATTTTTATGATATTAATTCGTAACAGGACTTTGTGTAGTCCAATTTGATCTGTAATCATACTGATGATAAACAAATTGTTTTTTTTACTTCTTGATTGAAACAGATTTTCTTGATACACACTCATATTTCCCACCAGCCAATCAAAACGCATGTCTGACAACACATCAAAATTTGTTTGATGTCACAGCCATGTTTACATACTCTCATCTAAACACAGCTATCGGCCAATGAAAGTGTGCGTACTATCAAAATTAGTTTATAAAAGAATATATTGCACTGAATATCAGCTGCACAAGTTCCAAGGCCACACATCCTTCACCAAATCCTGAATTATTCTGAGGAGAAAAGTAGAAAATATCACAAAAAAGCTGGACATTGTCAGGAAAACATGATGATTAACTCACAATGATTAGGCTATTTTTTCTTTCTAATCAAAGCCTCAATTTCTTACTTCATTCTATAGTAACTGGTTGCCACCTCAAAGTACTGAAGGAATGTTCAACTAAATGTTGTGTCGAGTCGTTATGTTCATTCAGTGTCCCAGCGTTTGTGTAGCTTGGCCAGAGAATGAATCACCTTTCCAACATCAATGGAAGAATTTAATGGAAATATTTTTATCTGATTACGAGTTAATATCAACAATACGCCATCACTTCAGAGCACACATCACAGATGAATAAAATTAAAATATGGGGCACAGTACCACGAATGTGGAGGCCTATGTTTGAGGACTCTTTCAGATTGTCATAACACTCAGTGTTAATTCAGGTCATTTGCAAGCATATCCTTACAACAAATGAGCCCAACCAAGACAATCTAATTGGTTTATTTGCCAAACTGAACATTCCTGACTTGCTATTACAATTGCGTGACACTTCGATGTTAGCATGACACGAGCTGCTTTGTAATAATGATAATGACAACTTTATTTAAGTGTCAATGGATTTACCACAAGAGCACTAAAGGCCCTGGCAAACATTTGCTTCAACATCCTTTCGATTTTGTTGAATGGCAATGTTGAAAGCGTTTGCCACATCCTTTCCAACTTGTTGAAACATGTTGAAACGATGTTGAAACGACGTTGAAACGATGTTGAATCGATGTTGAAAGAGTTTAAAAGCCTTTAAACTTTGCTTCAACATGCATTCAACATTTCTTTTGTTCTCTGGAATGTTGGGAATGTTGAAACAGAGTTGAAGTCATTTGCCCCGCTCTTTCAACATTGTTGAGCAAGCACATGCGCAATGAACAAGACGTAACCATGGTCACCATGAATGCAAAGAGGGTAGCAAAGCGGCCAGACGATTTTGTGTGTGGCTGTAGTATGTCCGGGTGATATTTCGATCAGCTTATCCTACAATGGAGGACTATGACACGCCAGACGATTTCGAAGTAGAGATCAATACTGCAACTAGGAAAAGAAAAGCACCGGCGGCGGACAAAACAAAGAAACCAAAATGGAAGTCTGGCGAGATAGAAACCCTCGTAGATGAGCTGGAGAAGAGAAGCTGTCTGTGGGACGTCTTCAGCAAAGACTATCACAATCACAAAAAGAGAGAAGTCGCTTACACAGAACTGGAAGACTTACTTAAGCATACTAAACAAGATTTAAGGCGAAAATAGCGGGCCTGAGGACGCAACTTGGTTGCAAAATTGCCAAAACGAACTCCTGGAAGTCAGGACAAGCAGCCAGTGAAAACTACAAGTCTACATAACAATAACTTTATTCCCACCAAGGACTTGTTTACGAGTAATATCCTGTTCAATGTAGCTCAGTATTTGTTGAAAATCGGAATGACTCATTCGCATCATATCTTTATATTCTACTGTGTCTTCTCGATCGCCAATTCCTTCACGATGTTATTTAAATAGCCCCTTTCATCCCTTCGTCTGATCCATTGCCTTGTCTTTCCCCTCCCGCATTTTTTATCCTCATCATTCAAAACTTCGAAAGCTACAAAAACTGCTAGTAACGAGCCAACTATGTTGTAAACATACGCGCGACCCATTGTCATTTCAAAATGGCGCCCTTGCATGTCTCAGGCGTGAAAAGACCTGGGGCCTGAAACTAATTACCAGGCCACTCGCTAAGTTTTGTTGAATGAAATGTTAAAACCGTTTGCTCATCCCACCGTTCAACATCATTCAACAACCTTACAACAGCGTTCAACAAAATCGAATGGATGTTGAAGCAAATGTTGAAGCCGTTTGCTAGGGCCTTAAGTGGGGACACTAACAATATTAATTCAATCAAATCAAACATTGGTTTTTGTCTAGACTCTGACTCTCAACAATGGCAAATTAACCAATCAGACTGCAAGACTACAAGCAATTGTGGTAAAAAATAATTTGTACTTAAACATTATTATTATACCCACCCTCTTTTTGCTTTTTCATGAGAAGCTCCATTTCAAGTTTCACTTTCTCCATCTTCAGTTTGTAATAACTGGTTGCAACCTCAAAGTACTGGAACAGTTTGAAATAAACAGATTTGACAACTACAAGCATATTGGAAATTATTAGTTTTTTACTTGTCATGTAAAATCACTACCTCCAACTGTGCATCTTCAAGGGTCCTCTTTTTGCCTTTTCTGATGGGGTTTATGGAAACCTCCACCACTTCATCAATATCCTGGCACACATAAAATAAAATCAGACAGCGATATAATTATTATTAGAATATTATTATTATTATTCAATTCAACCTCAGAAGTGCCAGAAATGCTGATTCTTTGATATATCGGTTGGCACGAGTTTGCCATGAGGTTTGAACGAGAAAAATGACAAAAACTTTTTAGGGTTTGAAAAGGCATTGTTTGCTAAGTCATTGAAATACAGGGTACTTTCGAGGCGAATCCAGTTTTTAATCCTTTGTCTTTGTTTATGGATTTATTCTTTCAACGCCATATCATCAGATCTTTTTGTTTGTTTCCATAATGTTTTCTTTTTATGAATTGCTTTAGCCAAATCACCGTTAATCCATGGGGGATAGCGTGAAATTCTTTGCTTACATTTATGAGCGCAATCAGATATGGTTGAAAGAACAAAGTCATTCCAGTTTTCCCATATGGATTAAAGCTCTTCTGATTTTGCAGTGTTTACAACCGAACTTAGAGACAATAATTTGAGTCATTCGTTTAGAAGTTGAAAATCAACCTTAGAAAAATCGACCTGAAAACTATCTTCTTTTCTCGTAGAACGACGAGTCAGATTAACATCATTAGAAGACGGGATAATGATCAGAGGGAAGGCCAGAGTCAATATAACTAGGTCCAGAATTTACATTTAAAAGGAGTTGAGGTGAGTTTCTAAACACAAGATCCAATAAATTATCATTTCTTGTAGGTTAAGTTACAAACTGAAAAAAGTTTAAGTCCAGAAGTAGATTAACAAAGATGTGCTTCTCTCCAATGATAGGCTCAACGAAACCAGAACCATCTAACCATCTTATATTAGGATAGTTAAAATCACCCATCAGGAAAGCACCATAATAATCGGTGAGTTGCAAACTGCTAAGAAGCGGAGGCTTTGGAGATCTGTAGCATACTATAAATAGGGGTCACTCATTGTTTCTGGGAAACCCCCACATGTTTACTCGATTTATATGTCACTCATTTTGAATTTCACTCTATTTACATTTTACATTTGGTTAATTGATTGATATAGACACTCGCTCATACGATCGAAGAAATCGAGACTCATTTATTCAATAACAAATGCAAGCTCGTTTTTACGCGTTTACAATCGAATATGACTTAAGAACGATAAATCGGTCTTTTTTTCTGATTAATATAAATATTATCAATTAATATAAATATTATTATAATACAATATTAATTCATTTATATATATATATATTATTAATATAATTACTATTATAATTTCTGGCTCAAGACCATATGACGATGTAGATTGATCCTCCTTGTAACAAGTATTAAAGTAATGATAAAAAACAATCCAGCAAGAACGCGATGATCAGGCATCTTGCTGCGAGATTGCTTTTGCCGCGAAATTGCAAGTTGAGATGTCTGACAAGTTGACAGCTATAAATTTCAAACCGCTGTTTAAAACTCCTAGTGGGACCGCAGGTTATGTAACACCGTTGTTACACTGTTGTTGACCTGAGAGGTCAAAACAGCATTGTAACAGCGCTGTCAAGTGCTAGTGGGACCCCAACCATTATACCAAATGCTCTGAGGTATGGATGTTATACCAAGGACTCTCTGACGTATGGATGTTATACCAAGGACTCTCTGACGTATGGATGTTATACCAAGGGCTCTGAGGATGTTATACCACAATAAATGTAAAGCTTCATCATGCACATTTTTAAAACTTGTGTTACATACAAGCAAACATACAGAGCATACAACTTTTTTATTCGCTTTCTTCATCCTTATCATCGATAACCTTGTATCCTTCTTTAAGCTCGTCGATATGTTCTTTGCCCCTTATTCTTCGACTATTTGTGAAACGCACTCCTATCATCACTATTTGACTCTTGTTTGTATCATCTGTACAGGGGAATCTATTTGATCCCAAGTTCCATTGTAGGAGTCATCGAGCCAACATTACATGTATATATTAACTGATGCGGGCTCAATGTGCTCGACCTGCCCAATTAGTGGTCATTTGCTCCATTCCTTTTTGTAAACCGCCACATAAATTCCAACCGTAATTTCTTGCAGATCAACGGGTTTCAAGCTATCAGTGTCCTCCAAATGATCTACTTCGTCAAAAGGGATATTTCTATCGATCTGTTGTTGCTCTAATCGAGTTCTCCTTGCCCTTGCGTTCCTATGGCGTCCTGCATAAAACTATAATAATAAAACAACAAAGAGGAACTGTAAGATTAAATGTGGATGCTCTCTTTCAACTAACTTTTTTTATGTACATGAATTCACATAAACGTATTTTCAAGGCCTTAACATCGGAGAGTGAGACTTAATGGAAAGACTGTAAAACATAACTTTGTTTATTTAAGACATTTCAAACATTATTACTTTACATAAACTTGACCATGTATAACAAACAAATTTCAATTACGATCATTTATTTACGGGGATTTCCAATAAGAAGACTTGATGATAATCAAGAATCAGCCCTCGATTGTTCAAAGAGTGGATATTGCTATCCAGCGGATAAACACTACCAAACCAAATTCAGTGGATAATGTATTAAATCCTCGCAAATTGCGGATAATTCTGGTTTCCCGATTCCAGATTCTTGCTTTTAGTGCTGCCCTATTAATGCGGTACCGGAAGTCTGTAGATCTATGGGTTGAAAAGTTAACAACGCTTAAAATTTAAAAGAAATCCACATTGTCCCTATTTCAAAAGCCGTGAGCCAAATCCTGTGGTTTTTCGCCGCTGGGTTTATGTTTTGACCTTATCAAATCCGCCTTCATGTTTGTGATATTCATCATTGTTTCTTGCATTATTCAATGCTTTCTGAAAGCTACAAATATTCAAAACACGTCAAATTAATCGTTGTTAACAACTTCACACTACTCTCGTCGGACATTGACAATCGCCAACTGAAAAACCTACAAGTAATTCGGGCGCTACTTATGATTAATTCACATCCTATTTTGGCGGGCTCATATCCTTTGTTTCTTCCTTGGGCAACCAAGCTTTTTATTTCACTGAAAAATGGTCGCCCATTAAACTTTCTTGTCGTCTCGGACGACCGCTAATTTCGAGCACTGAGAAAAACGATTGAAATGCTGAAAAATGTCTACATTAAGTTAATAGATAACTTCGACGAAATGTTTATTAATTAATTGGGTCGGTCACATGAGCCAGTTCCTTTGGCCGGCAGCCTCAGTGGATGAAACAAACAAAGAGGAATGTTGCTTTTTTAACGAATCCTACGTTTCATAATGACTTCTCCGTTGATACAAAGCCGGTCTTCGTTACAAACACAGTGCTCAGGGTTTTTAGGACTTCTTTTCCTTTTCAGTAAGACAAGGAACCCACCGAAGAGGTTTGAATTTTTAGACTAGTCTGCATGCTTAATGACATGACCCCTCAGTTGCTTTCATTGAATTCAGGTCTTAAAAATGGCGAGTTCCTTACATTAACAAAGTGGTTTGGAAACTGAAACGCGTCAATTTCAAGGAATCACACTTCTCATTTACCGGAAACTGCCCATGATCACACAAGCCTCAATTTTTGGAAAATCATGTATCATTCTACACTGACGTTTCAAGCCGCCTAAAGAATGTTTGTAGAAAGGTGTACAATCTTGCAAACACATTTTTCTAATAGAACCACTAATTCTCAATTCAGTACCTTTCTTCTTGAATTTCTTGATATTTGCGGCATCCTGCTTATTTGACATTCTGTGTTGGAGCTAGTACTACTGCTAGAGTCAAGATGTTACTGCTGCCTTCAGCTGATGGCACTTCTGCTACTAAAGAAAACGGATCACGCTTTCTTTTCCCTGATTCGCAATATCTAGGTGACTGTTGGTTGTCACGGCCACTATCTAATTCTTCAGATGCGCTTTTTATTTTAGATGGTTGGGACTGACTTCCTCCACAGATTGCGAATTAATGACCTGGCTAACTTGACAATAATTCTGCCACATCACCAGATAAAAGCGACTACCCCATGATCGTCTTTAGAAATCAGTGAAACCTCTACAAATGCCTGATTCAGATCACTATGATCACCCGTACAGCCCGTATTTGTGGCCACTTGAAGGTCCCCTTCGCTTGTTAACAGTGAAAGTTCCTCCATCACGATTGCAATTGATCAAATGTTTGGCGGTAGAAAAAATTAGCTTTTCTTGGGCGGCAAACTAATGGCAACCGCAAAATGTTTCGCATATAAGATGTCTCTTCGCAATTTTGTTATCTGAATTCCGACCGTGAGAAATGAGTTGGTTCCTTTTTCATGTTGTCCACTCATCACATTAAAAAAAAAAATTAATTGTGCCGACATGTTGTGCAAACTTCATGGATCGTTACTTTATGACTTCTTTTAATTTGTAAACAAGTATTGTTTTGAACGAAGAGGTCCGAAAACAAAAAGGAATACTGTACGTGTCAGAAATTTCAGTTATGTTTTACAGCTTTGTCAGGGGTAAATTAATCCGTTACCACAAACATGATTTAACGAATAATGAGTAAGCATTTCAGGATAAAATGTCAGATCATCAACTGATGAAACAGTTCATCCGTTAGTCAGTTCCCGTCACGTTCAAGGTATCGAAATTTTAAACGCAACGTCTTGGTTTTTAGCTCGGAAAAGCTCCACTGGCAAGGTCGTTCTTGGTATAATTATAAAAGAGAAATTGGCGGTCCGTTTGGGACCAATTATAGATTTCCGCAATGAATCCAAGCAAAGGGAAGAAAACATAGATATTGTGAGGTGTGAAAATGGGAAGGAAACTCTATCGATGCATTCTCCGAGTGTACAAGCGCAGTAAACTTCAAGGCCCAATTCAAGAAAGTCAGTAACACCGAGCGACAAAGCTAGGGAAGGCAGTATTAGTTTTCAAAGAAGCTCCACATGGTCACTTGCCGCCGTAACCCAGCAACGCCAGGAGGGATTCCGAACAGTCCAGATATGGTATAATTAAAGACTCCAAAAGGTACAAGCCTGAGCATAATTCTACCGACCGACACCCCTTGTACTACCAAGAAAATAGGGAGTGTCAGAAAAAGAAAATTACAAGTTTGTTATGCTGTGGACATGATCCATCAACTACCTCAGGAGGACATCCTTTCACCTGTTCAATGGAGATTTGAACAGTGTAAAGTTGGTAAGTCAGAAGGAAAATTTGCCGCTATTTTTTCGAATGATACGTGCTTTTTACTTTCTTGTTTTACTTAAATTCTCAGGGATAACAAAGATCGTCGATAAAT
>NW_027179715.1:420000-425000 GCF_036669935.1 Montipora foliosa | reverse complement strand
TGAACACCAAAATGTTTCTTTTCCCTGTCCTTTACATTTCCAATACTTTTCTTAGTATCCTTGCTAATCCCAGCAATGCAGACATCTGAATTAAGGTAATTGATGTGTCTACTCCTATGACCTTTAAGTTGCCCTTCAGTCGCAATGGCACTGTTCCTAAAGCCCCTAATACACAATTGGTACGACTTTGGCCAGATTTTGATACTGTTCAACCTTCTCAGTCTCCTTTTCTTTCGCTCCACTGTCTTCTGGAATTGCCACGTCTATTATATGACAGCGGCACTTTCATTTATTGGTTGCACAAGCTCCCATCAAACAGTGCATCATCTGCCTTCGATCAACCAACACAGAGCAGCAAGAACGCCATTTCAATGCCTTTTCAAGTATCTCCCTAGCAACATCAAGTAGAAGACCTGGAAAAATTATAACTCCCGGAATCATCCAAATACAAGCTGAAATGAAGTCTGAGGAGAACAAGCAACGAGACACAGTGAAGGAACAGGAATCCAGACTTGGAAAGCTTGCCCGCTGCTTGCCTCTAGCTCAAAATACCATCATCCCACACAGAGTGATACTTAAATATCCATATGCATATCAAGCACACCTTGAAAAAATTGAAGATTTCCTCCTCTGTGGTGAAGGCATTTGGTGGAGGCACATTGTTTCCAGGGTTGAGTTCCTAGGTGGTCCTGAGAAAATGCAGAGTAACGATAATGGTCCACCTCTCCATCACTTCCGAACATGCACTCTTAAGTCTGAATAGCAGTACTTAAAGAATTGCTGGAAGGAGTGCATTACGTGTGATATTCCCATTCCTCACCATGCAGTTAGAATCTATGATGAAGTGGGAAATCTGCAATCAATAAAGCATACAGGGTTTCTCCAAGATGATTCCTGCAGTGACAGCAGCGATGATCAAGTTTTAAAGGAAGCTACTGGCAATGAAACTGACAACTGTGATGTACAAGATGAAGATGAAGATATTGAACATGTTGTTGGTCTCCAGCAAGTGGGAGAGGATCTTATAGATGCTAGCCCAGGTGACAATTTGGAAGATGATGATGACACTGAAGAATTCCCCTTGGCAGAGGAGCAAGCACCAAGCACTGAGCTTGTGGCAGGTGCTGAGTCCACAACCTCGTCCCCAATTCACGTTGCGAACATTACTGTACCATTTCAGTTGAAGTCGACTCTAGCAAAAAATGTATCCAAGGTGCTAGGAGAAACAGATGCAGTCAGAAGATTGGACATGATGCACACAAGGCTTAGGAACAACCTAAAGAGCAAACAAGCACAAGATAATTATGAAGCTGCGCTGGCAGTGGTTCAAAGCCGGGTGCTTGCAAAGTATTCCAGTGCCAAAATGCAGTTCAAGGAGTGGGAGCAGTGTTTCTTTAGAGACAATGAGTGCAAAGAGCCAACCCTAAATGACATACGTACTGATGAAAGAAGATATGCGATGTATTAACTTAATCCAGAATCAGCGTGAACTTTTCTTTTATGTTTTCAACTTTTTGGTGAAAGTTTATTCTGATTATTCTTGTTTTTAAAGATTGACTTCTTCTAATGTAAAGTTTTACCAAATATCAGCATTGAACAGCATTTTAGAGTTGAGAAATAATCCCCTTCTTAATTTTTAATCTGGGATTAGCGTTTAATAATCGGCTTTTGAACAACCGGGCCCCGCATTATATGTATAATATAATATGCATAATATGTGCATAAGCATATAAAGAAATTGATTGTCCCGGAGATCATTTCTGGTTTTTGTTCGCTTGCAATTTAATGCTTGGATTCAGCTATCTGTAAATTACAATATAAAATAATAAGCCACTGCCTTACCTTGAGGTTTTTGTTGTTCAACAAATTTGCAACGAAAACCTCTTGTTCACCGAGTTCTTTTTGTTGCTAGGCAATTCGGACGACGCATTTGAGATTCGTTCACTCCGCTGACGTTTTGTGATGTTCACTCAATTTTATGCATGGCTTCAGACATTTTGTGCAGTGGTTACCCAAGAAACAAATACGAACAAATCGTGCCAAATCTAAAAATTACTCGCAGGAAGAGATGGTGCGAACTATTCGTGAAGAAACAATTGTCGAAAAACAGAAGATGCGGAACGAGAGAAACAGAAGAAAGTAGCAAATACGAGCTGCAAAGAAAAAGGAAGCCAGAGAAACCATTGAACAAAAAGGAAAAGTGGCATTTCATCGGGCGAGAGAATTAGCACAAGGACACCTCGCTGTATTGCAAATTTACTTTATATCTTGTAGTGCTCTACAAGATTCCATCAGACTTTTGGTCAGAGTGGCGGTCTACCATGCATAACAATGGATGAAGTTGCTTTTATACTGCCTTTAGGATAAGCCTCCTACTGTAATCCATTACAGCCTATCTCACTTACAGTAGTGACATCACCATAAACATTCCTTTTTTGCAGCTAAACTCAAGTTTCTTACACTTTATTTTTCAGCTGAACAACAAGAATGTCAAATTAGTACCATCCCACAACAAATACTCAAATGTTAATTTAATTAATCCCAATGAGCTCTGTCCAGTCAACAAAAAGAATATACTACTGGGAAAAGGATCTTATGGTCGATGCTTTCTGAGGCAACACACACGATTAAACATACAGGTAGTTGAAAAGCAGTCCCTCATCAATGAGCCAGGGAGTAACTGAAAGAGGCTCAAACTTTGCAGGCACTCACACACAAAAATATCCCAACCACAATAGTGTACAGATTCAAAAAAAGCCTGTCTCCTTGATTACTGAATTTAACGGGGAAAAGGACACATCTGTAACTATAAGTAAACTACTGTCTTCCGAAAATGACTATGAAACAGTGCAAAATGTGAGAGCATCATTGACAAAAAGGGACTGGCTAATTATCTCACATGACTTGACAGAGGCACTTTCACACATTCATTCAAAAGGATTCCTTCACTGTGATTTGAAATCAAACAATGTATTAGTCAGTGAAAAGCATGGCTGCATTATTGACTTCGGAAAAGCATGTGACAGTTCATTTCCTCCTTCAAAGAGGTACACAGTTCATTATCCTCATATTGCTCCTGAAGTTCTTGGTGGTTCTCCATTTAGCAGAGCCAGTGACATTTTTTCCCTTGGTAAAATTCTGTTTAAAGTAGGCTTTAAGTATGACATTCCACTTTTGATTTCTACCACTCATAAATGCTTGGATGCCAGCCCTGCAAGAAGACCAACAACAACAGGTATTATGGCATCACTAGCTTCCAATATAATTTCATAATGTAATACGTAATTTACAAGATAATGAAACTACAATTAGTTGAAATTTTGAAAAACCTTAAACCCTTTTCCAGTCAACATCCTTGTTTCTCCTGCACTCTGAAGTAAGGCCACGGTATTTCATTCCTGCTTCTTAGATGGAACGGACTTTGGGCAGAAACGCCAAGATGACACATTTACTGAGTACTGGTAAAGAAAGTGAGTCGCCACAGTGACAAATGAAATTGTCTGGCGTTATCCAGACTAAAATCTATATACAGTGTCAAAGGGTTAAGATTTGCGGGTTCATATTTGCTATGGGCCTTTTGCACATGGTGGCCATTTTGAGTCCTGAGGGACTGAAAACTTTTGTTTTGCACAACCTGAATTCTCTTCCAAATCACATCAACCAGAGGCTTGGGGTAAGAAGTCTATTGTCTTTGACCAGCAAGGCTGCCGGGTGACAAAGGTCCATTTTTACTGTTGTGGGGGAGATAAAAAAGATGATCTTCAAGGGCCACAAAGGTGTTAAGTATCTAATATGTGATTTTTAATTTTCAAAGGATTTTCATGGTAGTGTGGACCATAGCCTTCTCCAAGCAATAATGACTGGCACAATAACCAAAACTGAAAAGATCAAACCAAAAATAATAAGACAACTCCATTTTTTTTCAGCTTGTGACAGACATCACAATCCCTGCTCTTAAGATGGCTCATCTTTTATTAGCAGGGCTGCCAAGATGCCACATCTTTGGTCAGTTTGTGTGTGTGCATGTCACAAGAAATACATTTTGCAGGTTTGCTGAAAAAAAAGCAATTTAGAATAATCTTGTGAACAAGAGAGACAGCTGTTTTCAATGTTGCTTAAATTGTTTCCTGAACAAATGGAGAAGGCTTATGTCAGTATGTCTCAATAATAATAATAATATTATTATTATTGGAGTATGGAGAAAGATATAAATATATGAAGGCAGTAGAGTAAGAGTCAGCACTTAACACTTAAACAGTTGATGAAGCTGCTAGAACAATATGCCCTATTCTATCATTATTGGCTTATTACATTTACCAATAAACAATTTTAATTTATTATTGGTAAATATGAAATTATTATTAATTATCAAAATAACCATTAGGGATGTAGTAAGTTTTATGGTATGCAGAACCATAAAAGTAAGGTAATGGAAAAGTACAGAATAAAATGCACCTAACCTGAGCCTTCATAAAGTAAAGAAAATAAAATTATTTGAATCTGGCAGGTTCCCTTTGGAACCTCCAAGTATCAGTGTCCTACAGTATTGTGAAAAAGTAATGAGAGCGAAATGCGCGAATTTCATTCTTTGTCCCTGCGAACTTTCGACGAAATTTCGCTCGAAAATTCGAGCGTCGTTTCGCGATGTTTCTAGCGTAATTTCGCTAAAACAAAGAGAGAAAATTCGCCGCATTTTCGAGCCCAGCGCGAAAATTCGCTAAAACAAAGAGCGAAAATTCGCCGCATTTTCGAGACCAGCGCGAAAAACCAAAAGCGTAATTTCGCAGGGAAACGGAAAGCCAGCGTTGCAGCACTAAATTGGGGACACTGTAAACTTTGTCGCTTTAGAAGGACTGCTTGAAATCATTTTTCACGAAAAAACCTCTGCCAAAGGAATGGGAAAGGATTCAGGTGAGCAATTTCGAGCAATTTGGAACGGCAGTGATAGAATAGCATCGAGAAATATTTCATAGTGTAACGGCGCCTTAAGAAAGAAACTT
>NW_027179715.1:410000-415000 GCF_036669935.1 Montipora foliosa | reverse complement strand
CATCAGGACAACCATCAGCCAAAAAAATTGTCTTTCACCTCATAAGCTGCCATGCGCTGGGTGTTAAATATTTCTTTGTTATCCTTAATGACCAAAAATTCTTTTAGCAACCATTTAAATCCTGCTTTCAAATGGAGATTCTCGCAAAGAAATCGTTATGTTCTGTTGACTTCTGCCATGATTAAACAATAAGATTGCGCACATCAAGACGGGTTGGGGTGGGGAGGAAACAACTAGACCCTCCGTAAGGGTACACTGGGTTGCCTGTGGTACGTGCACCGTTCCAGACAATTTTTTTCAAGTTGGGGGGTCATTAAGACCATGTAAGGGGTCACCCAGAAGTCTTACCAGCAGAGGTCCTTTGGCTCACAGGTCCTCACTCATTTGCACGACGAAACAGATCCTTTTCTGAGGTTAGAAACCTGGCTACAGGCCTAATAATTAATCATTTGTCAGAAAGAAGAATTCCTGTCCTCTTTAGAAAAAATAGACACGCATTGCTTACGTGTGGTAGTAAAGTAACACAGCGATTTATTCCACATAAAATGTCAACTGAGCTGTGTGTCTTCCGGTAGATTGAAGTTGTTCTTGCATAATATGCACCTCTAACAGTGCACGATATTGATTTGGTATTGTCTATCACTGCAGTGCCATGGTAGAAGTTTTGGGTAAATAGCCTTAGAAGACATGTGGTGACTAGCAAAGTACTGAACCCAGAAAGATTGAAAAAAATAAATGGGAAGTGAGAAACATTGGCTTCTGGACTGACATAATTTTCAAGCTCCCTCACAACTTCTTTCACCACAAGTTTAAGCGTGCCCTCTGAGCATTTGACAGCTTTCTAATACTAAAGTTATCCCTCTCCTGCGGGGTTAGTATCTGGATGGGTGACCTCAAACATATACCCCTTCGTAAAACAGAAGCATTGGACCGAAAATACTATTAATGCTAACAAATGCGAACTCAGCAAGGTACAGATTTTGTTAGTTTGCTTTATGCAAAAACAAATATTGAAGGAAAATTAAATTGATACACAGTTTTTAGAAAGAGCAGAAGGAAGTTTCCAGGACAGTCGCTCAAGAATAACATGTTTACAACATGAAAACAACATTAATTTTGAACCGTGAATATAGAATATAAAAAGTTAGGATCAGCGACGAACATTTTGGAAGATTTTTGCTACATTCACTTTTGGTTGCACAAATAAATCGCAAAATCGAAAGTGACATCGCCAGAATTCAGCAGGCGCCGTGATTAAGTCACCGCTGCATGTTTACTCGCTAAACAGTGAAGCAGCTGTGTCAAATGATGGCAAGATACCGGGTTTTCGTAAGTTTCTTTTTCTGTCAAGTGTTATAAAGTTTGGCAATAAATGAGGGAAGTCAAAACAAAGATCACAATCACCCAAACTCTTGAGGTTGACCCTGGGGTTGACCATTCCCACACCAAATTATGGGTATGTTTTTGGTATGTATAAGTTATGTCAAGGGTATGGCTTGACATATCTACAACATATCCATCACATATCAAAAACATACATATGACATACCAAGAACATACTGTATTCTGGTATGCAAAAGGTACCGGTAGGTCAGTGACATGTATATGCTATCTCTGTTATACCAAAGATATACCATTAAGTATAATTTTTGAAACAAATGTTATATACCAAAAAGGTAGCCAAAACATACCACTTAAGAGGTACCTAAAACATACCTTAGCCACATATCTAAAATTATGTTTTGGGTATGTCGACCATACCTCAAACATACCAATAAACTACCAAGAACACATCAAATTTGACATACCCAAAACATATCAGTCACATACCAAAAACATACACGTGACATACCAAGCACATACTTAAATTTGGTATGCCAGAGGTAGCTTACTGATATGTTTGTAACCTCTGACATACCGAAAATATACCATTAAGCATCATTTTTGGAACAATTTTATAGTACCACAAAAGCACCTAAAAGGTAGCACTTTGGAAGTACCTAAAAATATATCAAAAACAAAGCTGAAAGTTATGTCTTGGATATGTTCACCATACCTAAAACACACCATCAACATACAAGTACCAAGAACATGTTTGAGCTGATTTGTTATGTCAAAAACATTAGTCATGTACCAGAAACATCTACATATACAGCACTCCACGTTATGCGTATACTAACCAGGAACAGCTGATGCATTAATAATTATTGCTACATTTCTCATGTTCAGGGCTCTTTAGCTTATAAACTACAACAATCACAAGTGAGATATGTCCTCATGTAAAACATTAATTTCACTAACAGGTCTTTTATAGCATTAATATACAACCTTACAATTACATACTGGATAATATTACTGAACATGAAGTCAACTTGGGTCAACATGTATAATTTGTCTTCGTAATCTTCAGACTAAGTTGAGGTAAAAATAGAACTTCTAAATTTACAAAAATGGTCTATTAATTTAAAATTTCATCCTCCTTCATAATTGTATTACAGAAAAATCTTATCATCTTCATCACTATCTCCATGTGGAGTTCCTTGTGATTCATTATCTAAGGCACTTGCGTGCACATTTTGTTGCTCTAATTCAGATGTAGTAGTGCTAGCTGCCATGGTGTCTTTGTTTTCCTTTTTGAGGGCTCGTCGCTGTAACTCCTTAATGCTGAGTCATTGCATGGGCAATTCCTTTCTTGTGACCCTCCTTAACTTCCTGCTCAGGTTTGACTGCTGTTGAGCTGCAATAAGCATCAGTCACCCTGTACAGCAATGTTGCTTTCAGGTCTTGCTATTTCTCACTTAGATTGTTGTTGTCTTAAATGAGCAATGTACGTTAAATAAATTACTGATCACTGAAATTGTCAAGATTACTACCTTGTTTGTCTGTTCTGCTGCTGCAGGAGCTTGAAGTATTGGCGGTACATGTGGTCAGTAGTGGAACATCCTTCGTTAAGTCCATTTTATTCTCGATCGACCGTCCTGAAAACTTCTTTCTGCTCTTCCTAAAAACTGTGTATCAATATTTATTTACTTTTGCATCAATATTTGTTTTGCATAAAGCAAGCTAAAAAAATCTGGACCTTACTCAGTTCGCATGCTTGAGTGTTAAAATATAATTTCCGGTCCTATGCTTCTCTTACAAAGAGGTATATCTTTTAGGTCAGCCATCCAGATACTAACCCCACTGGACAGGGATTAATTTCAGTGAACTTTTGTTATTACAAAGCTGTGGGACGCTCAGAGTGCTCGCTTAAACTTGTGGTGTAAAGAAGCTGCGAGGGAACTTGAAAATGATCAGCATGTCAGCCTAGAAGGCAATGTTTTTCGATTCCCTTTTATTTTCTTCAATTTTTCTGGGTTTAGTACCTTGCTAGTAACCACAGTGGGCTATTTACCTAAGACTTCTACCATGGCATTACAATGATATACAATACCAAAACAATATCGTGTAGTATAGAGGTTTTGCACGGCAGCCATGTTGCATGGCAGGAACAATAGTCTAAGATTCTTTTTCCTATGGGACCAAATGTTCTTTCTTATGCAAAACATTTTTAATTGTTTGTTCCATACAACATGGTTGCCTTGCAAAACCTCTCTTAGAGCTACATATTATGCAAAGACAACTTGAATCTCCTGGAAGACAGTTGACGATAATTACTACCTTGCTTGTCTGTTCTGCTGCTGCAGGAGCTTGAAGTATTGGCGGTCCATGTGGTCAGTAGTGGAACATCCTTTGTTAAGTCCATTGCCTATGTAATTTGATTGTGGAGATTATATACTGGATATTTATTGCTAATAAGGAATCACAAACAAATGTGATTTTATTTACCCACTTATGGCAATTTAATCTTCAAGCACTGAATTGCAAAACGTTTAGAAACTCTAGACTGTTGATGCCCCATCTGGTCGAAATTTACATATTGATAAGATGCAATAAACCCTCGTGGTCTTGCATTACTACTATTTTTCACTCAGGTGACATTTGTCAAGTACACCTACCTCTATCTGTGCCGCTTCCTTGTCATTTATACTAGTGTCTGGAATTTGCACTGCAGGTTTTACATTCTTCTTCTTTATTATCATTTCTTTCGTTGATTTGCCATTTGTCATTTTAGTACTTTCCTTGTCAGCAGTCTTTGTTGCCTTAGTAGCCTTGGTTTTTTGTTCTGTTGTGGTGTTAGTGGACTGGTGTGCATCCACAGCCTGGTCATGATCACTTAATGAATCATCTATAATCAATAATCACAACTGCATGATCAGTACTTGAACAATATTTTGTTAACCTTTGCTGAACCAAAGCTGTCAATTGATCCTTGTATGTTTATTTAAGGGGCAGTATGCCATGTTGACACAAAGTTACGTTGATTTCCGTTGCATTTATAAACAGATTTGCCATTAGCTGGCTCAGCTTATATGCAGATACAGGTGCAAAGTCATCTCCACAAACTAACCTACTGTAGCCTAGCTCAGGCATGAGTAATCAGCCTCTAAGTACATGTATGAGGTATCCGGATGTTTCACCCGAAAGCCTGTTCGCCCGACAGAGATTCGCCCGGAACTATAGATGATTCGCCCGATGATATTTAATTGACTTAAACCGGTACACGCAACATCGTAACGAAACTATTCTGTAAAACTTGTAACTATTTATCCGACTCGGTGTAATAAGGCCGCCAAATTTAAAGGGAACCTGGCTGCAAGTTAGCATGCGTTTTGTGTCGGAGAACACTTTGCAAATAAATGGCAAGAAATAAAGCACTTAAAATAGTAGTGTAAAATGGGTTTTACGCTACGTTGAAATATCTGTTCCACCTGGCTTGACAATGAGCAGGGGTTTCAATAACTTCTGAAATAGCCGTCCATAATAGCCCATTGAAGGTGGCAGTTTAACAAGTTTATGATAGCATTTTTAGTGAAAATCAAGGCAAACTAGCTGGCAGTATACCGCCTGTAACCGGCTTCTATTGAAACCCCTGAATGAGTCTATATTTGTAGCGATTG
>NW_027179715.1:392500-395000 GCF_036669935.1 Montipora foliosa | reverse complement strand
AAACCCTATCGAATGGCACTGCATGTGCTCAAACTGTCATAAGTACATTGGCAAAAATCAACCTCGATCAACAGACTACTGCATGCACTGTAGTCTTGATTTTAAAATGGGGAAATTTAAATCTTGGCACCCTTTTATCGTGTTCCCAATTGTACAACAGTTGCTGTGCTTTTTTGAAGACAAGCTTATTTTAAGACAGCTTGATTACAAATTTAAACAAGAAAAGGAAAAACAGGAGGAACACCTGACAACATTGAAGACATCATCGATGGCAAAAACAATAAATTTTTTTTCAATGACGGAGGATTTCTGAGGAATCAATACCACTTGGCTTTTCAGATGAATACAGATGGAGTGGCTTTATTCAAGTCTTCCCCTTTCAGTATCTGGCCTGTCTATATGATAATATGTGACCCTCCACCTGGATTGAGATATACCAGAAAGTACAAAATTTTTGCTGGACTTTGGTTTGGCTATACAAAACCAATATTTTCAACTTTTATGCAGCCCTTGATTGAAATTATGCAACATCTTTACCATGATGGCTTGTCAGTTGAGATCCCCTCGGAAGACAAACCTGTAACAGTAAGAGGAATAACCATCAGCAGCTCACTGGACGCTCCTGCTAAGTGCCTTTTTATGTGCATGACTCAATTTAATGGTCGATGTGGATGCCCCTACTGCACTGCAAGCGGATCAAATGTGTGCACTGAAAAAGGAGGGCACTGTAGCACGTATCCATATGTGAAGAAAGCAGATTGTGTAGACAATATGCAAGCAAGAACACACGAGCAAACATTTCAAGATGCAACAGTGGCAAGGGAACAAAAAATTGCTGGCAAAAGGAGTCCTGAGGTTAATGGTATAAGGGGGCTAAACTCTGGTTTTGGACTTCCTGGCTACGATGTTATCAAGGGAACAAGTATAGACTATATGCACACAGTTCTTCTTGGAATTGTGAAGGTGTTCATGTCACGCCGGTTTGATACTGCTCATAGGCATTCACCTTACTATTGTGGAGACAAGATATCTATCTGTGATTCAAGAAGAGCCAATATCAAACCACCTAATCACATCAGTAGGATACCTCGAAGTCTTTATGACCGGATACATTACAAAGCATCTGAATATAGGACTTGGCTTCTTTATTACTCATTACCTGTGATGCGAGAAATCTTGCATGAATTGTACTTTGACCATTTTATGCTATTAGTATGTGCTGTCTTCATTCTTTTAAAGACTAGTATATCGAAGAAAGACATACAAGAGGCCAGTCAACTTTTGCAACATTTCTGCTTACGTGCAGAAAATCTGTATGATGTATGTATTCAAACATTTAACCTTCATCAGCTCCTCCACCTTACGGACTGTGTGATAAACAATGGTCCACTATGGTCTTGTTCTTCCTTTTTTTTTTGAGGACTTAAAGTGGTACTATGACGAAAATCGCATCTTTCCTATCTAAGCCATTTTGAAACATAAACAAGTAGTCTGCGTGAGACGAAAAATGCTGTTTACTTTTTTCAAAGATCTCTTTTCATAACAGAGATATTGGAGTTTTTAAAATATGCTAAATGCCAAGTGATGACGTCATACACTCAACCAAATTTTGTTCAAATATGATGAAAAGAGATATCTCACACAATTTGTATCAGAAATTTTTGGTTTTTTGCAGTAAGATTCTACTTAATGTTCTCTACAATATGAGCTTAACAGTTCTGTTACCATGGCATCATACTGGGTTCCAGACCTCCCCCATATTATGAGCTTTTCTGGCCACCTTTGGCGTTCCATTTTGATACTTGCTAACAGCACTATATATGCAGGATCCAGCAAGCATATTAATATGTTATCACAACTTTGTCGCCTTGTTTAACATTTTTCAAGCTGAAAATCACTAACATATTGAAATCAAGTGGGTGGGGACCGGAAAAGAGTGAGTTGCCATTGCTTTCCTCCTTAAACTATTTTAGTTGTTTCATTTTTTATTTGCTAGGTATTATCAGTGGAGTTAATTCCTTTTTGATGATGTCTCTCTAGGTTGTCTTTGGTGTGCGCTGCTTTAATTTTTGTATCATTAAGCTATATGTTTTTGGTAAATTAATACGCCATTGTCCAACTTACCGGTATGAAAGATCGATTTTGAAGTAATTTTTTGGCGGTCACGCCAAAACGCAGACTGCAGATTGTGCAGACCAGGGGTAAAGCATGGCGTTACCCTCACTATTATTGAGAACTAACTGTAAACAGGCTAACCTAAATGTTATTTAGGCCTAATTCAGGCTAGCCGAATTTTCATTTTACAGACGGTCTGCACTGTCGGTAGTTTGCGTTATTCAGTGTCCCCTTTTTTGGTATGTCATGTCTCTTTAAGATTAATATATATCTCTGAAAGATATGCTTTTGGTATGTCATTTGTCCTAATTATTAAAGTTCGGTTTTGAACTACCATTTTGGTATGTCATATTGTCTCTTTAAGATGTGAGCTATGTACTTTTTG
>NW_027179715.1:365000-387500 GCF_036669935.1 Montipora foliosa | reverse complement strand
TTATTGAAGAAGTGGTGATTCAAGCTTTTCTTTTTTTCAGGTGGTAACTGCCATCTCGATTTGTTACAAAACGCCAAGGAGTGTCAGTGTTGCCAAAAAATTGATGGATGCAAGGAATCGCTCAACAGCGAGTTAGTTCTTTGTGAAGTGGACTCTACTCCAAATTGCGTCATCCTTCCGAAAGAAAGTTATCTTGTAAAATCTTCGGGAGTGAGGTGACAAGAGCAGACGGCGGACAAAGCAGTCGGACTCCACTTTGCATGTTTCAGCTGTACAAACTCTGTCCACTTTTTCCTTCGAGCTTTTGCCTGATCTCGATCATCACCAAAAAATGGAATCTTGTGCAAGGCAATTCCCTTCTCTGAATTCGGAACATTAGAGCAACCCGCGACAACACATCTATTCGGCACATTTCAGTCGATGAAACTTTCTACATTACTGAAACAAACAGTGACATGAACAACTGGTGGGATTTTGCAGTTCATGACTTGATGCCATGACCCGTTCTGGAACCCAATCTCTTTTTTGCTCTGTTACGCGGTCAACTTGACTGGGCGTGGCCGAAGCGGGAACTTTAAAGCAAATTTAAACTAGTCAGGTAAAACATCATTGAGTCATCCAACAATCATTGATTAAACGTTACTATCAAAAATTACGGGTCGTAATATTGCATTACATTTTATTAGGCAGAATATAAAGGCTGACGCAAGATGCGTCCTTGCTGAATCTGATAAAGAAATGCATTTCATTACTGAATCATATTTTGAGAACGGCATAGAAATTCTTGCTTTAGTGTCAAAATTAAACCCAACACCAGTCTGACGGACGAGCTTGGCTGTAATATACCCCTTAAAATGCAAAACTTTTCTGTTCTCTCGATATTTACGTGGATTTTTTAAATATGTGAAAACAAAACAAGAAAACAGGAAAAAATTATCGGTAAGTTTCGTAACACCACTCAGCATACCTTGTACTCTGCTTTAATATACTGTTTTCCAGCTTTTAGTGCTTCGTGGCAGTAACTAAACCATTCCCCTTCACTGAGACACGTTTGTCTTTAAACTTGGCAGCCAGAGCAGCTAAGTCATCAAACCCTTTAGCACCATCAGCAGCGATGTAGTCCAAATCCTGCAGGGATTTGCGAACTGTTGCAGCGCACACGGATAACAAGCGCGAAATAGTACCTGAGCTTAGGGGCTTCATGTCACATTCCTTACAAAACTGGGTATACTGCTCAATGATTCTTTATGGGATCATTACTCGAATCACATTCAGGGTTTCTAAAAACCCGAATATTATACAAATGCTCTCTTGAACATTTACAACCCAGACAATCCTAAAACATGGAAATCTGTTTGTCCTAAATGTAATAGGGCCCGCCCCTTGATAAAGATATAACTTGCTGTTTTTTCTATCTATTAAGCTTAATATTTTTATAATTCAGTATTTATTTTGGGACCACAGTAATTGGTTATGCTGTTGTGGCCTCCCTGCCCCACATTTGTTGGGGCGAAGTCAAATAAAATAAAATAAAACTTGGCCGTTTTCCAAATGTAGGTATCGCTGACCAAACGGAAGGTCTTGTACCACATGGGAGCTCGTTATGAAAGTCAAGAAATTATCACGTTCGTTTTCATTGACCCTCATTCTCGGACTTTTCTTTAAAGGGATAGGAGCACCATGTCCATACTTCAAGATGTGCAGCCGAGCTTAAACACAAACGGGAACTAAGTCTGCCATTATAGCCAGGACCTGCCTGCTGGTGTCCCAACCTGTGGCATGTTGTTTCAGCCAGTGCCTCTAGATACTTTCTATCAACGCTTTCGTCTATTTCAAGGGCTGTTTCAACACTACGCGACGATTTCACTCCTGTCCACAAATGTCCAGCATCTCCAGGTGTGATTACATCTAACGCAGCTACAATTGCAGTTGTTGCTCTGGCAACATAAACATTTCTTTGTTTACTCAAATTTTCCCACCCCTTTTTTGGCTGGCCAAGGACTTTCTCTTCTTTACCACAAGCAGTTAAAAACTGCAGACCACCATAGAAGTCATCAGACGCCTCGCTGCTACTGCTGCCTACATATGAAAAATGAACGTCATCGAGAGCCAATTTCTCAAATGCATCCACCAGATCACTGCCTCTACATCCTCCATCCTGTAAGAAAAGACCAACAAAATTGATCATAATAGAAAAATTTACACACCGTATCAAAAGAGGGAATACTAACAACACTGCACAAACCTCACTACTGTCCGTAGAGCCATGCTTAGGAAGAGTCACAACTTCCTTTTGCAGAGCGGAAGCACTGATCTCGGAGCTAATTGACGGCGATGCATCCCTGACAAGTGATGGAAGTGCCAGTTTTTCCTTCTGCTGAGCTGTGGCACAAATCTCCAGGTTAGAAGAAATAGGAGTAATGAGATGTAGAAGCACGAACTCTTCCTTTTTCTTTCCTCCAGGGTCACATGGTAAGAGCTGAGATGATCCTGATATATTTGATTTGCGCTCAGTTTTAAGCTTTCCTCTACACTGTTTACATATTGCTGAAATTTAATTGAATAACAGTGACCGGAACTATCGTGACTGCTAGCGTTACAACTGGATGTCACATTTAGTATTCAGATGATTGACAAGTGAAATAGGAGACAGTGAAGTATTGTGAAATAGGAAGGTTTGAGGAGACAACGCAAACAACACGAGGATCGTGAGACCAGTTATTTTGTAATTTTTGTTTCATTTTCGTTATTAAACCCGGGAATTGTCTGTACATCGTGAGTGCTTTTGTGTGCCGTACGAGAAGAAAATCAAGAAAGAGATTGACAAACTTAAGTTCTACTTAGAGGAAGGTGATGAGCTGTTAGAAGACTGCGATTACAGCGAAATCACGCTTACGTGCAAGCGAACAGATGAAATTCAAGACTGCCTAAACGACCTTGTGTCAACACTTCAAGAACTAAAACTCGACCGTGGAATATCGACGCGGAGAGCCGTGAGACAGTGGAAAATGGACCTGAAAGATACATACGCGCCGCTTCCGGAAATGAAAACCAAGCTGAGCAAGGCTTTGGAGGAGAGAGAGCGAAGTAAAAGTCAAAAAGCCGAGGAGGAGAAACTCAGAGCCAAATGCGAGCAGCAAGAGCAATTTAGACGCGAAATCCAACAACAAGAGAAGGAACTTTGGGAAGAAAAGATGAGAGCAGAATTAGCAATGGTGGAAAAGAAAATCGAAATGGAAAAAGCCGCGAAAGCCGCCCATGCAAAGCTACCAGAGCTTAAGATAACCCCTTTCAATGGCACTCCAGTTGACTGGATCAGGTTTCAGAACATGTTTACATCACAAATACACCACAAGCCATTATCCGACGAGGAGAAATACGGATATCTTTTGGAGCTGGTGGCCCCTAAGGTGAGAAGTAGATCAGCTAATTTAAAGCCGGGTGCGCTGGGGTACAAAACCGCATGGGACAAATTGAAAACTGAGTTTGGACAGAGTAAAACTGTTGTCGCTGCACATATGGAGGAGATAATTAACTTGCCAATGACCAGAGGGTCAAATTACGAAAGGGTGCGTGAATTTTATGAGAAGTTGAGCAAGAATTTTGACGCGTTACAAACTTTGGGGGAGGGAGAGATGCTCGAGGGGTTCGTCCTGTCAACCTTAAACAAACTCCCCCAAGTGAAACCCGATCTAGTGAGGACGGACGAGGGGTGGGAAGATTGGAGCATGGAAAGGTTGATTGATTCTATCCAAAAATGGCTCAAGTGTAACAAAGCCGAGGACAATTATAAAGATCAAACGGAGACAAAGAGAAAGGAACTCCATTACTTTAGCCAGAAAGAGCCCCACTGCCTTTTCTGTGACCAAAAACACTGGGGAGATTCGTGCCCAACATACAACACAATCGCGAAACGGAGGGAATTCTTTACAGCAAAACGGCTATGTTACAATTGCGCCCGCTCAGGACACACTGGGAAAGAATGTCGTAGCAGGGGGTGCTATAAGTGTAAGAGCAAAAACCACACCAGCTTATGTGATAGGTCTAAGGGGAGCGACACGCAAGATCCTAATGCCACTCTAAGTGGATACACGCCTTCGGTCGAGGAAAAATCCCTACCCGCCATAGTACCGCTGAAAATCCGGGGGACTACGTTTTGGGCGTATCTAGACACGGGGTCGGGGAGGAACTTTATCTCCAAGGAAGCAGCCAAAAAGTTGAAGCTAAATCCAATACGTCACGAGACGCGCTACATTGTAACGGTCAACGGGACAACGAAACAGTCCATGCCAGTCTATGACGTGATAATCAACTCAATTGACAGTAAGGCAACAGAGAAAATAGAGATTACTGGAAGCAAACTTGCAGATTTCACAACTATCAAGAGGCCCACGCTGACAGAACTGAAGGACAAATTTCAACATGTACAGGGAAAGATGTTTTACAGAACTGCAAGCGCAGAGTATCCAATCCATGTAATACTCGGGGATGCTACCTACTGCAAGATCAGGATGGAATATGTGTACAAAGGCCAACCGGAGGATCCAATCGTGAGGGAACCACATTCGGTTGGATTGTTCATGGTGGTAAAGAATACGCAGACAGCAAATGCATGTATGTAAGAGAGACTGACGAGTATGAGAGACTATACTCGCTCGACGTTTTGGGAGTAGAGGACAGAGGGGAAGGCGATCAGCTAGACATCTACAAGGAATTTCAAGAGAGCATATCGAAGAGAAGTGATGGCAGATACGAGGTGGGCGTGCTGTGGATTCCAGCCGCCAAGCTCTCAAATACAAATGAGGAGTCCAGCAGGAGACGCCTTCACAATGTCGAGCGAAAACTGAGGAGAAACGAGAAGCTGAAAATTGAGTATGACAACATAGTCCACGAGCAGATCGAACAGGGCATTATCGAGAAAGTACCAGAGTAGCCAACGGGTGAACATGTATTTTACATGCCCCACAAGCCAGTGGTGAGAGAGAGCGCTACTTCAACCAAGGTGAGCATGGTGTTCGACACTAGCGCGAAGCCCCATCCACTTGCCAACAGTGTGAATGAGTGCATGCACACCGGCCCACCTCTACAACCGCTGCTGTGGAACATCATGATAAGAGCGCGAATGTCAACCGACATACTGCTGGCCGACCTTCAAAAGGCATTCCTACAAATTACAATCAAAGATGAGGACAGAGATGTGTTTCGCTTCTTGTTCAACATAAAGGGCAAAGAGGAACATTTGCGTTTCGCAAGAGTGGCCTTAGGAGCAGAAGCTAGTCCCTTCATGCTCGGGGCTACCCTCCAGTATCATTTCAATAATCAACCACCAGAGTTACAAGATACTGTCCAAGCGCTAAAAGAAAACACTTATGTGGACAATCTCATGAAAACCGGTGATGGCATGGAGGAACTAAAGGAGTTCAAACAAGAAGCAACTAAGATTCTTGAAGGTGGCAGGTTCCCAGTACACAAGTGGGAGTCCAACTTCCCAGAATTAGACGATGAGGACAACCCAAGCAAGTTGCTTGGACTCGCGTGGGACAAGACGGAGGATGCGCGAGAGATCCAAGCACAGATACAGGGTGAACGAACACCAACGAAATGATCCATACTCAGTCAACTCTCAAGTATATATGATCCACTCGGCATAATTTCACCCACCATGGTGGAGGGAAAGAGAGTTTACAGAGAGTCATGCAATGAAATGATTGGCTGGAACACTGAAGTGAACTGTGTCAATGCACGAGATTGGTTCAAGTGGAGTAGTCAGCAGAGGAACATCAAAGTGCCCAGGAGTGTAGCCAGAGATACCAACAAGATAAAGGCTGTACGACTCCACGTTTTCGCGGATGCCAGCAACATAGCGTGTTCAGCGGTGGCCATTGCTGTAGTGGAGCACTCAACAGGTTTTGTGAAGGGGCTGCTAACGTCAAAGTCAAGGATTTCAAAACGTAACACATCGATTTCAAGGCTAGAACTGGTGGGCGGCCAAATGGCCGCAAACATGGTGAAAAATTTGCTGACAGCGCTGAAGCGGTGGCCTATTACTTCAGTGAACGTGTGGATGGACAGCATGGTTGCGCTGTTCTGGATCTGCAACCCTGGAAGAGCATGGAAAACATTCGTATCCAATCGAGTAAGGAAAATTGCCAAGATCACCCAAGAGACGGGAATCGAGTGGAGATATTGCCCAACTGACAGGAACCTGGCAGACTTAGGAAGCCGTGGCGCCTCACTAGAGAAGATGCAGAGAGGACAGTCGTTTGAGGGGCCGGAGTGGTTGCTAAAGGAGGAGGAGTGGCCAAAACAACTGGAATTAGAAAAAACTAAAAGCGTTAGGGATGAACACAGGCCAGAAAGGGAAGAAACGCTTTATTCAGCCAAGGAGCCTGATGAGTGGGACGCACTGCTTGCTAGGAGCAAACTCTGGAGAACCTTCCGAGTGACTGCGTGGGCACTACGGTTCAAACATAACTCGCTCACCAAGAAACACAAAACGAAGAAGAGACCGGGGCCGTTGACGACCGAAGAGTTGAGTTACGCAAGAGACCAATGGATAAGGAAGGAGCAGGCAGGAGTGCAACCAGATATCAAGAGCCCCGGCTGGAAGTTAGTAACAGAAGAAAACACTGGCATTTTCAAATGCAGGGGGAGGATCCCTGGTTACCAACCGACGTACATTGAGGGGGGAGTATTTGCAGACAAGCTCATACGTCATATTCACGAAGACATAAAACACCTAGGAGTCGCAAGCACCATGGCAGCAGTGAGAGAGGAGTGGTGGATACCTCAACTGAGATCGAAGGTGAAGAAGATAGTCAATAGCTGCTACTTGTGCAAAGTGTTTAGCACTCGACCATATGGGCCAACAGAAACAGCTGCACTACCGCCATTCCGCACAGAATGTGGACGACCATTTGAGACCATAGGGATTGACTTCGCAGGACCCCTCAGTTACAAGATTTCCAAGAAAGAGCAAGGCAAGTGTCACATCCTGATATTCACATGTGCAACATCACGAGCAGTGCACTTGGAGATGACTAAGTCACAAACAGCAGAAGAATTCCAGACCAAAACGCATTGTGTCAGACAACGCAGCCGTCTTCAAAACCACAGCCACCTGGATCAGGAAGATACGCAAGAGTGAGGAACTGCAAGACTTCTTGGGGCAACAGCAGATAACTTGGCAGTTCAACTTATCAAGATCGCCGTGGTGGGGAGGATTATACGAAAGGCTAATCAAAGAAGTGAAGAGAACTTTGTACAAGACAATGGGGAGAACACACCTAGAGTACACACAAGTTGAAGCTGTAGTGATGGATATCGAACGACACCTCAACAACCGTCCCCTGACGTATATGGAAAGCAAAGCAGGAGAGGAACAAGTGCTGACGCCCAACGCAATCATGTGGGGACGAGGCGTATACCATAGAAGACATAGAGTTGGACGGATGTGAAGTCACCAAGTTACATGCGCGATTGAATGAGAAAAGGCAAGATGTGTGGCAGAGGTGGAAGAAGGAGTATGTCCACGGCCTCATGGAAAGTCACCGAATCAAGAGAGGCGAGTGTGATTACCCAGAAATCGGAGAGAGATCGTACTTATCATCGGTGATGAGAATAACAGAGGAGATTGGAAGAAATGTCATGTTCTGAGACACATTAGAGGCAGAGACGGTGTCGTACGAGGAGTTGGTTTACTGCACAAGGGAAATCAAATCCAGCGGCCACTGCAGCTTGTATGTCCCCTTGAAATACGAAGCCAACTGGGACATGAAGGGAACACAGAGGAGTTAGCAGTACAAGGCAGAACCATTGAGAGAAGAAGGGCAGCAGTAGACGCAGGAGCTAAAATCAGATTGATGGCCGCAGATTATTGAACTTTGATTAGTTTCGCCTTTAAGTGACATTGGTCGTGATTCAGTGAAAATTTAGTGACACTCAATTTTCAGGGGAGAGTGACCGGAACTATAGTGACTGCCTAGCGTTACAACCGGATGTCACATTTAGTATTCAGATGATTGACAAGTGAAATAGGAGACAGAGAAGTATTGTGAAATAGGAAGGTTTTTGAGGAGACAACGCAAACAACACGAGGATCGTGAGACCAGTTATTTTGTAATTTTTGTTTCATTTTCGTTATTAAACCTGGGAATTGTCTGTACATCGTGAGTGCTTTTGTGTGCCGTATAACTTCAGGACAACAGTTTCTAATATTATATACTAGATAGCAGAAGCGACGTGCTAAGAAATGGACGGAACTTGATCAGGAGATGAGAAATCGCTATTCAATTATTAATTCATCTTGTTTGCTATATATGTACCGTGTCAGTTAATTTCACTATTTGAACCTAAAATAAAATGCCAGCATAGCTGATTAAGTATTCCCCTTTTATACCTCCCTCAGTGCTGATTAGAAAGCCTAGAAAGTTGATAGCATTATTTCTCGTTATTGGCGTCGTTGTCTTGTGTGTGTACAGCTGTAAGGGATGTTAATTGCTGTCTTCGAAAATTCGTTTGACAAAGAGGGCTGCAAACATGGCAACACCAAGAAGAAAATTTAGTAAGAGGACAAGAGAAAAGAAAGGAATCCAAAAAGCTTTTTTGGCAGCCGAGCTGCAACTGTTGAGTTGCTATGTAGGTGCCAACATGTACTATCTGGTTGGTTAGCTGGAAGATTCCTTTTGACTGAAGACTTATCAACCCATGATCGCCCTTTAATTTCTTGGACTTGTGTGGCGCCCAATCTACAGGGGTTGAACACTTTTTCTTGTTTTAACGCCAACGGATTCCATATGATTCTCTGTGCTGAGGACAAATGCTGATTTTTAGGTTGTCTTCAGTTGCATCAAAGAGACCTAAAGACGTAATGATAATGATGATGATGATGATAATGATGACAATGATAATAGGGGAATAACTCCCTTTCTCCCTCTTAAAGTTGGACAATCAGTCCCAGTATCGTTGCATCACAATAAACCTTCGTTTTTCAACACATATGTCCCTATGTTATGGCAATCATGCATTTGAAAATGTCGCCTGCATGATGATTTCCAAAAAGTGAAATTTTTGGTTTACACTTTAATTGAAAAATTATTTCAGGACTTCAATGCAAACGTTTACGCCTCCAGCCTCAATATTCATTTAATACATTATCACTTAATAAAAAAAAAGAAATGAATGCATTAGTACAAGTTGTATACACTGCATGGGCGTCAGTGAAATTCGCACTTTCCCACGGTCTCCTAGCACATGATGAATATATGCCTCAGACCAAATTTCATATGGAAGAAAATTTGATAAGGAAGAATTTATGAGATTTAAATACCTTTTTTTCAAAAGCATTAGTTTTATAGATAGCACGATCTAATCAACAGTTTGGTTCTAACCAAGTTACACGCTTTTCACTCTGCAAATGCTACTATTTTTAGCGTCCTAGTGTGAGAAGGTGTAATGAAGCATAATCACAGGTGATAACTCGTGATCCGAAATGGCATGGAACCAAGGTCGGGAATTTTGTGGGGGAGTTCAAAATAAGTATATTTGCTTCAAGGAATAAATACCTGTGATTTGTACTTTGGTGAATAGAAAACTGCTAAAATAAATATGAAATGCTCATACTATACCTGCCCTTGCTAGGAGCAATTGTGCCTTGGTTTTCAAAGATGAATCCCAAACGTTTAGTGCTTTTAAATGAAGGCTCACTCAGTAGGACGCACTGTACATTTCTATGGTTTTGGATACTGGATCCGCAGGGACCTCCAACATACAACAAGTAGCCACAGGTGGCCATGACCAGGAATTCTCCACGGACCATTGGCTTAATTAAATCAAGTGTGGCTACTAAGCCATTCATGTTAAGCGTGTCACGAAAAGAATGTACGAATTAAAGGGACTGTGTCACGATAATGTGCATGTGCTGACTTGATTGACACCGTAATTTCTACCAGCCAATAGAAATAGACTTGAAAATGTCGCGACCCATTACATCTGCAGCAAAGCACGTATTATATAACTACCGGGAAATCATGTTGAATTCCGAGTGTTTATGCGGCTAAAAAAATTGAGGCGTGTTTGCAACCATTTGTTTGACTGCAATGGCTACTAATATTGCAGTGGATCAAGAGGAAAACGTACGGGAAATCAGTGTCATTAGACACCTTAAGATACCCCGATTTTCACGCACAGGTATGGCTAGCCCCATTTTGAACTCATTAAATGATCATGTGACCACGTCCTTCGTGTAAAAGCTACACGTTTTCCCGAGGTAATCAGTAGTCTACACGTGAGTTCGTGCCCGGTAAAAATGGAGAACAGGTAAGTTTTTATGGTCTTTATCTTTGCTTATTAGACCAGAATAGTATCCAGATTCTTGGATAAACAATTGTTTTTCTGATTTGAAGCGTTTTGGGATTATGAAAAAGTTTTGTTGAGGCACAAATAGGGAGAAAGTTTTGCTTGTCAAAAGGTCGTGCTGCTTACCAAAATGCGATGACTGAGGTGTAGTCTCTTCGCGAAATTTTAGTTGAGACACATTTAAAATAGACTTAAAATACAACAGGTCATGTCATGAACCACAATGAAAAAATCCTAAATTCGAATTACATACTTTATGTTGACTTGAAAGGATATTTCTTGATTAAAACGGTTCGATAGAAGTAAACGAGGCTTCTTCCATTTTTGAGGCTAAGGCATATTTGTAGCATATTGTAAGAAAGACAAAAAAAGTCAATTAAATCTGATGAAAAATGTTTTCGGCTTATTTCAGAGGATGTTCAGATGGCATATGAAACACGATATAAAACATAATCGTAATAGCCAACCTTATCTTCTGAGCCGCCATCTTGCTACAGATCGTACCTGGTGTCACCCAGTGTATCTTAAGTTTGATTGGTTTTCCGTGTAACCGAATATGGGTACGGGTAATCCTACCCATACCTGGACCCGGAACCGGGCTATCTTAACGTCTCTATTGTTTCAGAAGTAGATATAGTCGGCCATGATTCGAGGTCATCATGTATTTGAGTCGTCGTCAATGTTGAATTATTTATATTTTAAAAAATACAACACTTTTGAATTTTCGGAACATGTTTCGATGTTTCAAACATCATCTTCAGCCATAGTGAGTGTAACATTAAAATTTTTACAAGATAATTCGTATATGTATATAACTATCAATACAATGATTCTTTGTAGGTTAAATGTTTGTTACAAGTACGTAAAATTCAAACGAACCAACAATATTATAGAGAACACAACTGACATAACGGTAAAAGTTTAAAAGTGTAATGCTAAACTGACATGATCAACTTGTTTGTTGAGTTCGGGTTTCAACCGCTCAATATGGAAGCTCTCCTTGATTTTGAGTTGATAGAAAGAAGTAGCATTATCAATAATTTTGAAGCAAGAAACATCACAATTATCGTGACAATTTTTAGAAAAACTAAGATGCTTGAAAATATGAGAATTTTTGTCCTGGAAAAGGTGCTCATTTACAACGTGTGTAGAAATGCCTGTTGGTTTCACCAATGTAGCGAGCACCACAGCCCGCACAAGTAAATTTGTATACAACACGTGATTTGAGAGAATCCGGAATGAAATCCTTTGGACTAAAAATGTTGCACAGTTTGAATGGAGAGAAATTACTTTAACATTTAAATCCTTGCAATACTTGTTGATAATAGATGAAATTTTCTTTCTGGTACAAGATGAATAGAAACCGATGTAAGGTAGTTTGTAAAAATAGTAGTTGGATACATCATGTTTAGGGGCTTCTTTTGTAGTAACATTTCTAAGATAACCTTGAACAGACTTGTCAATTACCCAACTGGGAAACATATTACGTTTCAAAATAGTAGTTAGAGTATTGATATCGTTTTGAAAACCCTGAGTAGTGTTGTTAATTTTATGTGCCCTGTCGATGAGAGTTTTAATTAACCCTAATTTGTTTGTACTGAAAGGGAGTAAAACTGAAATAATTTGTAAGTAGACCAGTGCAAGTCTTTTTTCGAAAAACAGAAGTGATACAAGAACATTCATTGTTACTTGATCTCTGCTTGGATAATAATACATCCAAGAAAGGCAATTTGCCATCTGTTTCTGTTTCCATTGTAAACTTAATGTTGGGATGGCATTTGTTAAGGTATTGAAAAAACATATCTGCAACATGAGAATTTTGAAAACAACAAATAATGTCATCTACGTATCTGCGATAATATAATACTTGGGTACCGGTGTATTTTTCCAACCAAAGCCCTTCATAGTGACCCATGAAGAAATTGGCTAATACAGGGGCTAAAGGTGAACCCATTGCCAATCGATCTATTTGATCGTAAAGGCAACCATTGAATAAAAAATGAGTGTGGCTAGTAGCAAAATTGAAGAGTTGTTTAAGATGAACTTTACTTAGTTTTAGGTCAGGATTCATGTTACCATCAATTATGGCGTTGACAGCTAAATCAATCGTCTCAGATAAAGGGATATTTGTAAAAAGGCTAGTGACATCATAGGAAACTAGAAACTTGTCGCTGAAATCAAACTGTTGAATCTCTTGGACAAAAGAAAATGTATCTGTTGCACAAAACTCTGAGGATATGTGGGGTTTAAGCAAACAACAAAGATACTTAGCTAAGTTGTAATTGTAAGTGCCTATAGATGACACAATGGGTCTGAAAGGAGGTGTGATAGTTTTGGGATCTTTGACTTTATGCAATTTAGGTAGACCATATAACCTAGCTGGTTAGGAACCAGTAGGATAAATTTCACGATAGAATTGTTACAATCTAAGAGGCCGTTTTTCTTAAGTTTACGTAAAAACCGCTGTAACTGACCTTCCCTGCGTAGAGTGAGATCAGATTCCAATTTTTTAAATTTAGAATTGTCACTCAACAAATCAACCATAGCTTTATTGTAAACTACCTTGTCAAGAACTACGACTCTGTTCCCCTTATCTGGTCTCAGGATGATGATGTCCTTGTTATGTTTCAGTCTTTTCAGTATTTTATGTTTCTTTAAGTCATTCATTGAAGGCTTGAAAGAGTTCACATAACGGGTGGCTAGATGCTGTATCTTATTCCGGACTTCATTGGCTTTGGTCTTATCCGAAAGATGCCTGTTGAGGTCATCATGGAGAAGTTCAAATGTCGTGAATACTTGACTCTCGCTTATATGCGGAGGTTTTATGGCAAATGTAAGACCAAATTTCAGAATATCAAGTTCTTCGTCACACAGCTTATAAGAGGAGATATTGACAACTGTGTCATTGTGAGTGAAAGGAACAGAAGTGTTTTATACAAATTTACTTGTGCGGGCTGTGGTGCTCGCTACGTTGGTGAAACCAACAGGCATTTCTACACACACGTAAATGAGCACCTTTTCCGGGACAAAAATTCTCATATTTTCAAGCATCTTAGTTTTTCTAAAAATTGTCACGATAATTGTGATGTTTCTTGCTTCAAAATTATTGATAATGCTACTTCTTTCTATCAACTCAAAATCAAGGAGAGCTTCCATATTGAGCGGATGAAACCCGAACTCAACAAACAAGTTGATCATGTCAGTTTAGCATTACACTTTTAAACTTTTACCGTTATGTCAGTTGTGTTCTCTATAATATTGTTGGTTCGTTTGAATTTTGCGTACTTGTAACGAACATTTAATCTACAAAGAATCATTGTATCGATAGTTATATATATATACGAATTATGTTGTAAAAATTTTAATGTTACACTCACTATGGCTGAAGATGATGTTTGAAACATCGAAACATGTTCCGAAAATTCAAAAGTGTGGTTGTATTTTTTAAAATATTAGTAACACTTGTGCTATCCAGACCAGTTGAATTATTTATACGTTCCACTTGCATAGCCGCAAGTGTCCTGCAGTTGCTCTAGTACCTGCATGACAAGAACTGGAAAGAAACGCCAAGGATGTCCTTGCAGAACCAACGGAAAATTTTGCACTGCATCTTGTAAGTGTGGATCAACGAGAAAGCCATGCAAAAACAAGGTAAGTTGTGTTACAAGTGAATGTTCGCTTTCACGGATAGGCAATCGAACTGCTTGTTTCATTTTAGGATGAAAGTACAAGCCAGCAAACAGCCGACCTAACTCGGCAAAACCAATTGATGAGTGAAGAAGAGGAAGCAAAATTGGAAAATCAACGTGTTGCGGTAAGGATTTATGATAAACATTCAGAATAAGTTGAACACCACATCGCTTTTCCTTGAAAGAGCAAAATGTTTGAGCTCTTGCACTTCGTCTGTTGTGTAAGAGTTTAGACATTCAGGCAACGAGGAAATAAGTTATATAATCAAGTATTCGTCCTCGGTGGATTCTGTTCACTCATTCACTTATTACCTCAATATAACTGGTTTATTTTGATGTAATATTCTTCTTGGTGATTGTATACTCTCCTTGAATATTAGAATACTGACCCCAGCTTTTCAGTAAGTGGTAAATGTAAGAAGGAATGTTCAATATGAATTCCCTTTTACAACAAAGGAAGCCGATGCAAGTGGAAAATACATTGTACTTTTACGTGTTTGAATCCCCTGACCCTATTACATAGTCAGCTCATCATTTAAATTACTCTTCCTTCAAGTACTTTCACCAATTTGCAATGACCATCATCACTGAAATAGTTTCCTTTCTTAGGAGTTTATTGACACCCTTGATGAGCAAATAGTAAAGGCATTGGCCAAAAAGGCATTGCAGAGAGGTGAAGGAAGTATGGAATATGTAGATTCCCTCTTACTAATGGAACCAGAAGATAAAAATGCTTCTGACCAAGAAGATGAAGATGAACAGGGCAATGCATCGCCTGTGCGAGTGCCACAACCAAGTGGTCAATTCGAAATTACATTTAAAATACTCATGGTCACCTCGGCAAAAAAAAGAGGAAAGTTGTTCCCTCTTGCTGTGTTCTTTGTATCAGAAGACACTATCCATCTGCAACGGGTGTATACATGGGTTTCAGAGCTAAATGAAAGGGTGGTGGTAAGATGACAGACACGTTGTGAATGATCCCAAGTGAAATGGTACTAGTTTTGTTTCCTCAAAAGTCCCAATGTTTTTGAGGGATATATCAGGAATCGTGGGTAAAGTACTGTAATAGTTTCTTGAGGGATCATACATGACATGCTTTGTCATATATTTAGACTTTCACTTTAACTAGCATGGCATAACAAGCATTGAAGTCAGATCTATGAGGGGGTAACAACTACTCAAATTGGTTTTTGGTCACTCACGCATGGAAACAGTCATGTTGAGTTCGATGTGGAATGTGTGACCAGGAATCAATCAATATCAGTGCCTGTTGGGGTAAAGCATAGTTAACAGAGGGGAATGGTTATGGAACCCGACAAATTTCTTTGTTGTTGGTTTTTGTTCTCTTTCTTGGCCTTGACCGTGTACAAAACACAATAGTTGTTTACTCCATACTGAGGAACTAACCAATAGAAACGTGTTAGTTACGTAATTCATGCATAGTATATGACACATTCCAACCTAAATCTTGGTATCTTTGTTTGCTCCTTTGATGGTTGCCAAGCTTCTAAACACGTCCCCTCTATAACTACTGGTAAAGTCTATGTATATAACCCTAATATTGTATTGCCAACGAGGGGCATACTTCACATAACTTGCCTCTACTCTTTGCTTTGAAACACCAACAATATTATGGAGTCAAGGTGTTCTCTTGCTACCAAGTTCCAACCAATATTTGAATTCTAAATTTGTTATCTCGGTAGTCACAAGATTGCCACATTCATGTGGCATTGGTGTGTTTCCACTTTAGTGCCCAAAAGTACTACTAATACTCTTGAAAATGGCTTAAAGTCCTTATTGCAAAGACGAGGAACCAAGAAAAAAACACAGACAAGCTCAATATCATGTCAAATTTATTTACATTTTCCATAGAAATTCCTAATTTCGCATGATTTTCACAGCACAGGCGGGTGTTCCAAACAAATCCTGCCAAAATCGAGTTATTTTCCTCTGTTTTGGTTAAAGCATCAGCGATAGTTTAACGAATCTAGGATTTTCCATGAGTCTTTTATTTCATGACACTCTTCAAATTTTTTTTTTGTCCATGTAGTCATCTTTTGTCACGTGCACAGACTTTACTGGTGTTATTTAAATATCATTGTTGAGTTATTTATTGCTGTAATAATTTACAGTATTTATCAGTAATTTTATAAATAGATAAGCGAGAAATTTAACAAAGTGACCGCATTGTCGGCAAAGACCCTGATCATGGAAATGAGATCATCAATTTTTCTCTTATAGAGAGAAATAACATGAAATAAAACGTTAAAGTTGACTCACAAGCTACAGTTGCAGGGGAACAAGGGCTAACTCCAGTATTTAAAAACTTGAAGTTGAGGAAATGCACCCTCGACTTGCTTTGAATTATGTGTTTTGTCATTTCGTGTATTACCTGTACTCCAAGTGACATGGATACAAGCCAATTTGCACATAAAAATTCATAATAACTATAAAATTGAGAAACCATCTGGTATGAATTTCCATTTAGTGCTTGAGAGCAATGTAAAGTAGGTGGTGTCAATTTGAAAATGAGAAAATGGAAGTAACTGCATATACCCACAAGGTTCCATGAATAAAGAACAGTCAAGTGATAGTTAGAAGTAGCAGGCAATGAAGGGGACAAAACAGAAAATTCCTTTCATTTGTGTCGATAAACCAAGTTTTTCAATAAACTTCTCGTTCGAAAGGTGGATAGCTTTATCTCCCAGGTTCAAGTTGTTCAAAGGCCGGATAACTGTCTCTGGTGGAGAAGTCGCTATCTGTCAATTTCAATATCTGCAAACATTTCAGTATTTTTTGCCCTCATAACTGCACACTCTAAGCATATCCAGTTAAAAGTTGTGTAAAAATCTTGGCCAATGTTTAATGTGAATATTACCAGTATATTTTATACTTTTCATAGTGAAATACATGTATCCACTTGATAAAGTTATCTGGCCTTTGAATAACTGGAGCCAGATAAATAACTAAAATGGAAAGAAAGACCTTGCATTTGGAAACAGTTTTAGTTTTAAAAAGATGGAAAATTTGCATACCGGCAAAACAACATGCATAGTACTTATTTACGGTTTTGTGGCAATTTGAAAATTTTAAGATGAAACTGTGCCCATTGTTGAGAAGAGTGATGCTTCTGACAGTGCCAATGACAAGCCAAAATCTAACAGTAGTGATATCTCCTTCAATAACGCACAAAGTGATTCTGGGGCAAAAATCAAGCCAGTTCCAGTCAAAGATGTCAAGTGTTTCTTGGAGAGTTCCTTTAAAGTCAATAACCCCGATCATCTGCATAGCCTCTATACTTGTCAAAGTAAGTACTGTCAAGGTTTGAGCAAAACAGAACAGGAAAGAATGCAGTCATCAAAGGACAGATTTCAACACCACTGGATTTTTGACAAAGATTTGAGTTTTTGTGACAAGACGGGGATATATTGGCTCGTGTTTGAGGAAGGAAAAGGAATGTATTGTATACTTTGTCGAAAGCACAATGCCGTCAATCCCCAGAATGAGACCAAGAAGTTTAATGCGGATGCTTCTGTAAGATACAAACGCAAAACTATTGAAGAACACAGTTCTTCAGCTCAACATGTTGCAGCTCTTGCAGCTCTTGAGGCTGAACTAATGAGCAGGGATTCTATCTTTCAAAAACAGATTGACCCGCGAGAGCAGATCAAGAATGAGCTCTATCATAATGTCTTTTTGAGCATGTACTGGATTGCTAAAGAGGAACTTCCCAACTGCAAATTTGATAGGCTTATTAAGTTGCTAAAATTGCTAAAGCTGCCTGATATCAAGTACTTTGACCCTAAATCTGGAGGTTCAGTGCGGGAGATGTTTCTCATTCTTGGAAAAACAGTAAGAGAGCAAGTTCTCCAAAAAGTAGGCGAGGCTAATTTCTTCAGCATACTTTGTGATGAAGTATGTGACATCTCAAACAAAGAACAGCTTATAAGTTTTGTACAGTACGTTGACCAAAATTCTGGGAAAGCCGACATCAAATTCCTTGCAATCGATGATGTACTAGAAGAGTATGATTCTGCAAATGTAGATGCAATTAAAGTCATGTTAGTGAAACAGATTGCAGCAGCCAAGCTAGAGAAGAGTAAGCTTACAGGTCTTGCCACAGATGGCTGCAGTGTTATAACTGGAAAGAGGAATGGAGTGGCTGTTAAGATGCGTCAGGAATGCAAGCTGCTTCTAAATGTTCACTGTATATGCCACCGCTTAGCGCTGGCCTGTGGCGACACAAATGCCCATGTGTCATACATCAAGGTGGTTGAAAATATCTTGGTGCAGTTGTGGTCATTTTTTAAGAATTCATCAAAGCGAAGTGCATCCTATGCCAAGGCAGCTGTAGCTGCCAAATCATTGGTAGTTACAAGCAAGGAAGGCAAGAGAGTTGTTGCCAAGAAGTTGAAGAAAGCTTGTAGAACACACTGGCTTTCAACAGAAATGGCCATTCAGGGAATCTTTGGAGACTTTGTGCCTTTGACTCAAACCCTCAGAGTGTTTAAAGAAACCGAGGGAGATAGTACTGCTACAGGTCTGCTACAGCAAATAGCAAATATCAAGTTTCTCTCTGTTGTTTACCTATTGCATGAGGATCTACCTCCACTTTCCCATCTAAGCAATGCTTTTCAGCGAGGGACCGTGTCATTTTCTGCTATTGAACCAGCAATTAAGTACACTACTGATCAAATTACGGAGATTGCCACTGAGAAAAGGCCGCTACTACGATTGAAGGAAGACCTAAGAGAAGGTGGAAGGCTTTCGGGTACTGAGTTGACCCTCACACCAAGCTCTGAATCCTACCTTGAGAACCTGACAGTGCGATATATTAATTCACTGAAGGACAATATCACAGATCGATTTTCAGAGAGCCTTCCTGTTTTGTCTGCATTCAAGATATTCGACCCAACAGCAATACCAGGCATCCAGCGAGTCCTTTAAGGAATATGGTATTAGAGAGATCAATATCTTGGCTGCACATTTTTATCAAGAGGCAGATGACCAAGAAGAGAAAACAGAAGAGCTTAGATGCGAATGGAAAAAGTTAAAAGCAATTTACTTCAGCTAAAAAGTGAAATCCATAGGGACATCCTGCATCCACCAAAAAAACAGAATCTCATTTCTGTGACCCCCACAGAATGGGCCCTCCATCAAATGTTGTCTCAGCGTTCAACATATGAGTACTTCATGCCTGGTCTGCTACAAATTGCAGAAGTTTGCTTCTCCCTCCCCATCTCAAACGCCTGACCGGAAAGAGGCGCTTCAGCTGTTAAGAGATTAAAAACTGGACTTCATAGCAGGATCAAGAATGACATGTTGCAAGCCTTAATGCAGGTATCAATAAATGGTCCAAACATTGGAGAATGCGAAGCTGTGATTAAAACAGCTGTGAAGAAATGGATGCCAAATCGAAAGAAACTTGGCAAAGGCAAACCTATTGCTAATGAAGTGACTACTACTGCTGCTGTTGTGAGATTGGATGAGCCTGAAGACACGTCAGACGACAATGAAGTCTTCACCGCAGCTTCTGAAGAACTGCAACTCCCATCAGAAGCTGAAGTGAACCAAACGGAGGTTGCATTTGTGATGGAGGCCATGAAGCTTACTCAAGAAAATGACTCTGACATTGACTCTGACTTTGAAGATTTCGACAGTGACGAGGAGTCAGATTCAGAACTTGTTTGGTAGTTGGCCATTTCAGTAAGCTGTTTGCTTGCAATTGACTTGTAGCATGAAATTAAGACAAAAGAAGCATGAATTTTGAAACATAAATGATTTTTTATTTGAACATTTCCATCTCATAAAAATGTGATGAAAGCATTTCTTTGATTTTCATGCTATACTCTGTAAAGTAGGATAAGCCAATGTTCGTAGATCAGCATTCCTTTGACTACTTTTCATGAAAATTCATGCCAGCTAAGTCAATCTGAATCAATGTAATCAGTACAATTATGCTGCAGTTAATGAATCACAATTTACGTCTCAAATAGATGCTAGAACGTTGAAAAAGGCATTTCCGAGCTTCTGGATTTCAAAATTTTCTGGTGGAGCATGCCCCCAGACCCCCCTACAATCGAGGGGCCGGACCTCCATTATCACAGCTGCCTACTTTTCCAGACTCGGCCACCCACTTCAAAACATTTTGAAAACTCTGACTCTCTCACTGTCAAAGTTTGTGGAAAACGAAAACGTGAAGTGGGTCTTGTCATTCTTGGATGTTACCGAGCTACGACAAACCAAAAGAAAGTTGCTGACATATTGAGTCAAGAAATCAAGAAGATAAAAGAGCGCTATTTGTACTTCGAACTAGACATCGAACAAGATGCTGTTCGCAAGCCATTGTTGGTCAAACACAAAGGTAAATAAATTGCGTGATTTTTTAAGAGTTTTCTTTATTTTTGATGTGATTCTTGGGGGATGGGGTGGGGGAAGGGGGGGCGTCTATTAGACAAGGGGCATTTATTAGAGAGGGGCGTCTAATACAAACTATACACCTCAAGGGGGGCGTCTATTAGATATGGGGCGTTCATTGGAGAGTGGGCGTTTATTAGCTTCTCACCCAGTTCAGGGTTAATTCTTCATTCATCCAGGCATTGGCTGATGTGGCTATAACGTATTTATGCTTATTATCTTCGTCTAGCTTCTTCGACTCTCGCTTCGCGCCACGAAACACAATAAACGGTTTTAATTTTGTCTCGTCAGCTCGAGCAGATAAGCATACTGTGACCATGACTTTTTCGTCTCCCACCACAGCTGAAGGAGAAGATTTTCACAAGAAAACCGTGGGCAGAGCACAGGGATACGATGAAAACCCTGGTGGAGGAGATTGGTGAGTTTTGCCTACAACCCTTACCTGAAGATGATCATCAAGGAGACTCATTTTGTTCTTGCTATCTTTTTTCTCCTAGAAAAGCTAGCCACTTGCCCAGTGTCATCCGACGCAGTAGTCTCGGCCACAAACCCGCCCTCCAAAAGCAAACCCGGACTTTTCAAGTGTTCCCGATGTGAGTGGTTCCACAAAATAGAAAACCAGAAAGCATATTACTTCCCGGACCTTCGTCGCTGCCCTGGATGCGGCCAGTTTTTTTGTTCCTGCCTCAATTAAAGTAAACTTGTAAATAGACAGTTGGAAACCTTTTTTGGTAAATAGTTTTCTCGACTTTTTAGAAATCTTGTAAATAACTTCAGAACATTTGTAAATATATGTGACGAAAAGAAAGAACTTGTGTTTAGCTTGCATGCTCTCTTTTTTTCACTTGTGTGTTTTTTTCTTCCCTGGGAGAATGCGGGTGACCTTCACAATTTTTTTTCGGATTTGGTTAAAAAAATATTCTCCATGACTTTCCGAACTTTTAATTCCCAATGATACACATTTTTCATTCATAAGAGCTTTCATTCGATGATCTAGCGCGATGTTTCACGCGAAAAGAAAAAAAAAATTGAAGTGACATTTAACCGAGCACGTGCTCACAAAAAAACAACTCGCATACTGTTCCTCATGAACTTTCATTTTATATTCCAGTGGATGTTCTAAAATGGTCTGAGATGTTTCCCATCCTTTTTGGCTGTAAAAAAAATCACTCCGAACAGTCCGTAAAACATAATTTATTTTGTTTCAACAAACGAATCACATAAAGCGCTTGAGTTTGATTTTGAACTTGACCTTGAGAGAGACCTCTACTCAAGATTCCTTGACCTTGTGAGGGGTTTATACTCAAGATTCAAGACGAATTCTTTGTAGATGAAACCAGGTGAAACAAAAAATGGTTTCGTCCATGACTGGTAGAAAAAAAGGAGAAAATCCAATCATTCAATCTCGAAACTGGCAACCCTGAGCTTGACCGTCTCCTGTCTCCTTTCTGCTACGTACAATTCATTCATCTGATTCAACACATACACGATGACGTTAAAAACTAGGACAACCTCAGGGACGGGAGTGTTGGGCCCATTTTTTATCTTGCCGCGAAATGATGTGGGAGCATTGCGTTTGGCAACTTGTGTTTTTCTGTTGGAGAAGAAAGAAAGTTCTCTGTCGTTTGAACCGTTCTTTAAAAGATATTTCTTTTTGAGTCTCTTTTTTCACCAACATGGACGCTACCCCAAAACAAAAAAGGAAGCGTGAACGGAAGCATGGAAGCAGGCAAACTGCGATAAAGTTCTTGCTCAAAAGAAACAATATCGCGAACGACATCGAGCAGAGATCAAGGAGTCAAAGAATTTCTATGCAGCTGGACTTCGAGCACAAATCAATGAGTACCGTTGCTGATATCCCCAGGCGAAAAAATGTGCTCGGGAACTTCAGGCACAACATCAGCTTCTGGTGCCAAGTGGAAGCTTGTCGGTGTCTGAAACTGATAACGATCTCTTGACCAAAGCTTGTGCTCGTCTAGCCAGCCGAGAAGCGTCAAGTTCCACTTCAGGTGGGTTTTTTCTCTTAGGAACTCGTTTT
>NW_027179715.1:345000-360000 GCF_036669935.1 Montipora foliosa | reverse complement strand
TCCCAACGGCTTTTCTCAGCGCTTTCAACGGGTAAGGGAAAAAAACCAAACGGCTTTTTCCAACGTTTCCAACGGTTTGGGAGAAATTTCCCAACGGCTTTTTTCAAAGCCTTCAACGGGTAAAGAAAAAAACCTAACGGCTTTTCCAACGCCTTCAACGCTTTCATCAACACCTACAACGGGTACCCAACGGGTAACCAACGGCTTTAGCCGTTCAACGGAAAACCGTTAGTGTACGTTTTCGCGTGAGAGGTCACATTTCCTTCGGGGAGCTCCTCCAGCTTTAATCTGTCAAGTTGCGGGGTGCGTGTGCCGGGCACCAAGAAAAAAACTGAGCAGGGACACTAAGGAACTGAGGTGACTTTAAGGAGACTCTACTCGGAGGTGACCAGTGGGATGAGTGCGTTTTTTCATTGGCAGGCCACATCCAAATCAGCCTTTACCATAATGATAATACACTAGGGTGCATGTGCGGGGCACCATCTTGTACATAGTGTGACATTATGTTATGCTTTTTTCTTGTTGTACATACTCCTTTATGATTCTAGTCATTAAAAGCGTTTGATTCGGAAAGAAACTATCCTGTCTTGTTTTTTCTGGCCGTGAGGGCTTGGGTCTCTGTAATAACCCCCAATTCGAATTTCCTATAAAGTGATGCAAAACACCCCAACCTGTTTTCTGAGGGTACGCAGTGTCACGTGTCTGTGACGTCATGGTTTGACTGTTCCCCTAACGGCATGTCCCGCCCAAATTTGACTTTTCCCGCCCAAATTGGAATCCACCAATCAGAACGCTCCATTTCCAACCGTCAAAAGTGCCCTGAAGTATGCTATAGCACTACTCCTAACATCACAAAAACTGACCTTATAGAGCTGTTAGAGATTGCTATGAAAAACCAGCTTTTCAATTCAAAGGAAGTTTGTATGAGCAAGTGGACGAGGTTGCCATGGGCTCTCCCTTCCGGCCAAAATGGCAAATGCGAAAAATTGCAAAAACAAAACAAGATGCCTGCCTTCTATAAGCGCTATGTCGATTACACCCTCAGCAAAATGCCCGATGTTTCATCTGCCTCTGAATTTTTTTAACACTGAATGAAATACACCCCTCACTCAGCTTCACGATGGAACTCGAGGACACACTTTCTTGGTATGGTGATCATTAGAAGTAGTCCACGACTAGATACGAAGGTCTATGTGAACCCAACCGATACTGGTCTTTTATTGCATTACCCCGAAGCCATGTTGACGTTAAGTATAAACATTCGCTACTAAAGACAACGTTCAAACATCGAATTGGCAGTTCTTCCATCAAGAATGCCGACATCTTAAAATGGTTTTTGCTCGCCTGCATTATCCTGAAACCCTCGTAGAGAACACCATCAGACTTTTTATCGAAATGAGAGTTACTGATAATGTGTGTTCTAAACAGCAAGTATTCAATGAACAAGATGCCTCCATAAAAATTGTGTTACCATTCAAAGACAAAGCAAATGATTTCTATCACCTTAGCGTTTTTTTATCATTCATGACGCAATTTTCTTGTTCAGCAATAGGGAAATAAAGAAAGTAACTACGAGCGCCTTTGGGTTTCAAATCCTTGAGACATGCGGAATTGGGGCAAATAGTAACATGTTTACTATTCACTGGTGTAAAGCAAAATGAGCAGTAATAATGAAAATTAAACGGACTGTTCAAACTTCGAAAGTAGGCTTTGAAACTCTTCAGAGTGGATAGATGGCAGGTTGTGACCAGCAGGTAAAGCTAAGGAAAGCAGAGTTAGTAAATGCACTACAGCTTCTCCATGCAAATGGTATTTAATCGTAAACAACACTAACAAAGTCATCATTGCGGAATTGTTAGTTGTGACTTGTTGCAAAGAGGTTGATCATCGTTTGGGGAGGGGGTGGGCTCATAGTTTGGCTTTGATTGAATGGGTGGAAAAGTGTGCACTTCTTCGCCTTCTGAATTGATAGTTAATTCGTCGCCAAATTCATCCAACTCATAGTATATGTCTTCTTTGTCAATTGGAGGAGTATTATTTTCCATTGGCAATACATCGGCGCAAATTGCATCCCACATGCAATCCGCTAATTCATCACGTCCGTCGCAGTGGAAAAATTTGTACTGAGCAAACTACGAAAGAGTGATGCTTCAATTTCCTTAAATTGTATATCAATAGAGTGCAAGTGATGTTCATCACTAACAATGAAATCCTGAATCTCATCTCGGCCTGTTTCATAGGTGGTAGGTGTACAGGTTAAATTTGAGGTTGTTCTTGAAGTTGAAGGCCTTAGCCTTCTCATAGAAGGACGTTGGGACTGTGCACTGCCCGCAGTAGAATCCATAACTTTTAAGTGGTACCGAAACTTCCTTAAATTAATCCTTTTCGTCATTATTTTCGTTGTCTCGTGGGGAATCGAGACGAAAACAGACTTCTTGAAACTGATCCACGTGGGCTGTGTCCTTTCTTCGTCGTTTTGAATTCAATTCAGCCATCGGGCTCTATAAAACGAAATTGTCGAGACGAAAGCAGTGCTGGTTGAACTGAATGCCTGGAAATGCAATGAGTATTGTGAACGAAAATCTCGGTGTTAAACTATTTCTCTTGCACAACATTTACGGTTACATGTTCATGTGATCACTGAATGACCACTTCTGATTGGTTCTACAATTTTTGGCGGTCTAAACTAAAAGTCGAAATAATTAATCAACGGCAGAAGAGAGAGCAAGCGGGAATCCAAATCCATTTCATTTTCATTGTGTCTCCAGTGCGAATATCAGGAATACCGCTATGGCTAATCAATACGTCTGTGCTTAGTATAAGTCTGATAAGTCATTTTCGGTAATTGTGAAGAAGAGCTCCCCAAAAACCCTGTCGGCCGACAGTCAGCCGACAGTTGGCCGACTGTTGCCCAACTGTCGGCCGACAGTTTGCGTTATGTTTGAGGCCAAAGTGTTGGCCGACTGTCGGCCAACAGTCGGCCGACAGTCGGTGACCTGTTGGCAACGTGTCGGTAACCTGTCGGCGGGACAAACTAAAATGATTGAAAGCATTTACTTGTCTATTGCTTCTAAACTACGCGAAAAGAGTTAAAGGCAGTTCATAACGATACCTTGAGCAGCACTTATACTACTAATATGGCTTTTGTCCACTGTTTTAGCGTTGGCTAGCGATACTTGCCCACATTGTAAATATCATTCATACATACATGACATACCACAAGAGGCCGCGTTGCATTGTAGGGCGATTTGAAGGAAAGTGTTTGTATTGATACGTAGCTTATGGTTTTCAGAGTTTTTAACCGAGTTTTCGATTAAATTATCTTCCAATGCGATTCTTAGGTTGTCTGGTGTGTTGTAAATTACGCAAGTGATATATCCTATACGCATCTGATAACAACTGCTAACAGTTGATCGGTAAGTAGATGAAGGTTGTCGAGTCATACATCACCATTACGGAATGTCACGTTAACTGCTCATTTTTACCACAATTTTTCTTTTTTCTTAACCGATCGGTAACCTGTTGGTTAGCTGTCGGTAAGCTGTCGGCCAACTGTCGGCCGACAGGATTTTTGGGGAGCTCTTCTTCACAATTACCTCATTTTCAGTAATTCCAAAGAACTGGTGTGCTTTGAGAGGTGGGTTTCAGGTGGGGGAAGAAGTCGAAGTTACTTGGCGAGGACCAGAAGGCAACAAGCAAGCCTACATTGGCACAATTGTCAAAACAGCTGACAAAAGTAAGTCTAAGTACAGTAATCTCAGATATGCTAACATTTTATGAAAGAACCGTTACCACCAGTTGGATTGTGTTGATTTCTGACAAACTAAGTTTGTGTAAGTGCCAAATTGTTTTATGTATGCATGTATGTTTTGGTTCCAACTGAAGTGATATTTGTATATCTACAAATTTTGGTTCACAGAGGAGAAGAAAATACTAGAAAAATTTGAAGACCACTGTGTGAAAATCATGGGCAAAAGACGGGAGGAAGGCTACTCTGAAAATGAAATACTAAAAGGCCTTTGTCAGTCAACACTGCAAAATTTGAACTCAAAGGACCATATTGAAGATAAAGAAGAACTTGGCGGTTCACTGGGGAAAAGGAAAAGAAAAACCACTGCTATAATGATGGAAAGCTTGGATCAGGCAAACGAACAGGACGCGACCAAAAAGATGAAACGTAATGACAACAAGGGAAAAGAATACGTTAACTGCAGTCAGGTAAGGGAAAGCGGCAACAAGCAAACGCAGAACAGTCAACAGCAAACAACATTGGCCAATTGATGTTTTCCAGCAAGTACGGAAACAAATTTCCCTCAAGTCTAACACATACCACACAAAAGGATGTAGTTGTATCTAATTCACTTGCAACTCCTGTTGTTGATCCACCAGTATCCACACGAAGCGAGATGTCAAACTGCAATCACCTTCATAGACTCGTACCTACATCTGCAGCTGCTTACCAAGCGGTGCCTCAATTACCAGCTAATTTAAGCTCTCGATCCAGGCATAATTCAAGCTAAACCACTGGCACTTACTAATACAACAAGTCAGGTGCTTTCTTCACAATCTTCTTGTCAAGGCTTAAGAAAATCTGTAGCAGCTGTGCTTTCATCTCAACAAGCCACACCTCCAGAATCAGCTCCACAAGCGGTTTCTTTAGTTTCACCTAAACCACCTTTACCTTCAACTAAGCCCGCAGTAGCACCTCCAGCCTCGGGTCTGCAAGCGACGTCTCCAGTGCTCTTAATTTCTCAACCCATACCCACAGCAAAAGCAGTGCCACAGCCAGTTACAGCCCAACAAGCAATTTATCCAGTTGTACAAAATTCACAAGTAACAACTGAGACGAGCATTTCTCAAACTTGGGCTACATGTGATCAAGCCCTAGTGCTAAGTGGCCTTTGCAAAATTGTTCCCAACTGCTCACAGCAAGATGAAGATATTCTTACAATCGATGATGATCTTCAGCCCCAGCTATTATCAACCATCTGTCAGATTTCACCACCATTATCTCGCACACAGGAAGGCAATGTCCAAGGCGATGTCCAAGGCATTGCTGCCGAAAATGAGAAACTGAGAGCTGAAAATGCTTCAAAGAAAGAGAAAGTAGCAACATTGAAAAAACAACCGGAAATGAGGCCTCCAGGTATGTATTCGCAGAGCACATTAGTTATATACGCACAGTGAAGTCCATTCTTTCTTCAGGTATTTCATTTTGTTGTTCTTTTTCTACAAGTTATTAGCACTCAGAGCGTCTAATTACTGGCTTTGTTCCTTGATTAATACAAAACGTAAATCCATTTTTGTGCCGGTAATTCATTCAGCCAGTATTTCAAGACCTATATTTTCTTGATCTTGTCTATGATTACAGGTTGTAAACGTGTTACATCGCATCGTTAATATCATTAGGAAACTATAATGTTTTGAAAAAATGTTCGTATATTAAATTAATTTATCAACTTCAATTGATTTAATTTTTGTTGTTGTTATTCGTCAGCTCCTTCAGCTGAGGCGCTTTCATTCCTACAAGCCTTATTTTATCATTACACTAACAGTGACAATAATGGGGATCAAGTGCAGCCAGTGGCAAAATACACAGTGAAGGCTAACCTTAGTCCAGTGCAGGTATTTCAATACGTAAAAAAGCTTAATGCAAAACATGCTGTTTTTTTAAAAAAAATCATATCTTTACTATTTTAGAGTTCAAAGAGCTGGAAGGGCATGAAGTGCTCGTGGATCAGACTGCATTGCGCACACTGATTCAAAAAGCTCATCAAAAGGAACCAGTCTTTCTTCTAAAGAAACTATTACCATAAGTGTTTTCAACTAAAGAACTTGCGAACTCATGCGGACAAGGTTTGGTCCTAAAGAAGGGACACAAAAATCGAAGTCAAAAGTCTCTGCTTGATCCAAAGAAAGTTGCCATTTGCAAAGGTAAGTAAAATAACATCACGGTCAACTTAGGAGAACGAAGGAGTATCCAATATTCTCCCAATCTCATAAAACATTTCGTCACCAGAGTTCTAGAGCATGATATCAAAGCTATATATCAGATGAACATTAGCTCCAGTGTCATCTTGTTTTTCCGCCCAAAAGACGTTTTGAATTCCTATAATTCTGTTTTTAAAAAGTCTCTTCTTCCATAGAAAAATTTGTTTGGAAAACTGCACTAACCTAATCTTCGTTTGAATTAGAACCCAGGCATTAAATTAAAGGAAGACCAGAAAGTTAACAAGGAAAAGCCAGTCAGCCAAAACTCTTGTGTGCGAGTTGACCAAAAATGTTCATTAGATCTCTCCGTCTTTAGAATACACGACAGTGTTTTATCTTGAACGGGAGAAAGAGGGCCAAGCTGGGAACATGACTTTGCCAACTGAAGCACAAGTTAATGCGACATTTACTCAGCAAGTTACGTACGCAAGAGTGAGACTTCAACGCTCAGCTAAATTCTCATATTCTCCTTGCATTTCAAGCATAGTCAACTGAGATCAAAAGCCCACCCAGAAACACAAATTAAGGCAATGGAAATAATAATAACGAATTTTTTTGGATATCTTGCTTACCGACTTGGGACGTCCTTTTCTTTGTTCTAAATATCGAGCACTTCGCAAGCAAAGGCGAGTCCTACATTGTCCCCTTGCATAAAAGGCGAGCTAAGGATTAAACATGCAGTTTGTGCATCTATGGATTTACCATCTCAACGATGTATTAGGACTCAGAGCTGTCTACACTCGCCAAGAAGCTGTTTGGGTGCTTTCCGGTACATGTTGAATCTGAATATCTTTTAAACAGGACACAACTGAATAAAACAAAAAGGGAAGTGGATTGACGGGCATCACAACGTACTGTCATTGAGTGTAGTGACCCGCTAGTCTGGACAATATTTTGGGCTTATACAGCTCCGACCCTTGGGTGCAACACGTCAGTCAGAAGGTCCATCGCAAGGTCAGTACTGTAGCAGCCCAACTTTAACAGATTTGCAGCCTTTCAGGTGCATGTATGAGCATTTCAAGTGGCAAATTGTCTGCCATCTCCACAGCAACTGTATTGTAATAGAAGCAGTAATATCAATATATTCTTTGGGATGTAGGGCCTCTTGATACAGAAGAAGGAAGCCCAGAGAGTGACCCCGAAGGAAGCACACAAAGAATGGGAAAACGTTTGGCTTGACAGTGAATGTACGTGGAGACACCCAAACGTGATGAGAGACATTTAACACTGACGCTGGTAACGAGAGTCAGGAGAGTCGCGAACGACAGATAGTACATTAAGCAGAGCTCAATTGAACTAAAAAAAGAACCTAGCACGAGCCTAGCATGAACCTAAACATTTTTCCAATTTTTTGGATTTGCCAAAATTTATACGAGCACAAACAACGTAACATAAGCCTAACAAAAACATTACAAGAGACTGAAAACCAACTTTTTTAAGGTTCACGTGACCTTAATGTAAGGGTCGTGTCATGCTTAATTTTAACGCTGAAAGTTAGTGTCCTGTGAGGCTACTGTTAGCCTAAAAAATTCAGGCCTAACATTTTCATACAGGCTGTTATTCTCCCTTGCGGGAAATCAGCTAGTTGCTATGTTTTCAACAAAGCTCACGCTTTAACTGCACCTTATGTTTAATAAGAACATGCTCGATATAAATTACTATTATAGCTTACTACTAGCAGAGGATAACACTAATTTTGACAAATGCAACACTTGAAAGGTTAGGACAAATAAAAGTTACGTACTTCGGTTTACGCTTGTGCCAATGGAGACATGTAAAGGGTAGCAGTACCAGATTCTATAACCTTACTGATAGCGCAAGTAACAAAATTCTTTTGTCACTGAGAAATTCGTCTGATATTGATTTGCGCATTTCCTCACAATAATTCCTACGTCCTTGTGGGCGATCTATATGACTCATTTTCCTGTGAAATTCTAACACATTCCATAACCCTAACTAAAGTCTGGATGATTCAAAGAAATGAGAAAATTTTTTTTAAAACTCGCATATTCTTAAATATGTTTTGACATGATGTGATCATTATCTTTCAACTCTACCACTGGAGTTTGAAATATTGAAACAGGATTGGTTTTAGGCCAAGGGCAGCAAAGGTCAATAACAATCACTTTGAAATAGCGGGAGTTTGAAAAAACTAAATACACAATAGCTGATAGAAAATGTCTGAGAAAACAAGGGCATATCAAAAGAAAATGGGTTTAAGTTGGAAATAACCGGGCCCGAGCGTAATAAGAAATTCGTGATGAACTATAACATAGCAGACGCATGAAACAGGTACCATCGGCAATATGGTGATAAAATTGGCAATATGGTGATAAAATTTGTTTCCCTTGACCAAATTATCGGGTACGCACTTGAAAACACCAAATTTATTCCATAACCAGGAGTGCCAGTCAACTTAATCTAAGACGGATAGACTCTTTTAAAAGCTAGATTAATTATACTTCACGAACGTTATCCTCCAGTTTAAGGCATGCAAATTGGAAATTGTTATGCTTCACTAGAAGTCGTTCTTCTTCGAGGAAAGAAGATATATATCTTTTCAAAACAAATAACACCTTGCCCCGTGCAGACAGAGCCATTAATGTTGCCAATTTGTTGAGTAGATAAGATAGAGAAGAGGATCCTCATTACGTATTAATACATTCGTGTGGTTTTTGTCCCAAACAACTTGAAGGACTGAAGGTTGTGAAGTTTTCTAATTGTGATGGCCTCTCCATTTGAGCAAACATTTTTATCCAGTCTTGCTGAAAGGAAAAGGAAGATTGGAGGGATTGGAAAGACTAAAAAATGTCTCACATGCAGAGTTGTCAGATTTGTGCTCTGCGCTCAGTAAGGATGATATACTTTGGCTCCTTTCTGTTGGCCTATTACTTCAAAACATTTTCCGCAGTTGGGGAGATCATTCAGGAAAAGTTAATCAATGTTTTATTGTTTTGCACCACCGGTCAGCAGAAATCCGGCAATGACGTTACGGAAATGGAAATCCTCACGCCACCAATCAGCAATTGCATTAAGTGGAAATCTCTGCTCATTTCACAGAATACGATGTGTACAGTTACTGTGTTTTCCAATCAGAAAATCTGCCACGAAACTGTCTTGTTGCTGTAAGGATTGCAAGTTAAACTATGGTTATTCCATATCTGGAAACGCAGCGGAAGGTTTCCATTTTTACGAAGTACAACATCCTTATGCAGTAGCCAGCGATGATGTATTCTTGGATACAAGCCTGTGTCTTCTTCAAGTCTATTTGGAGTAAGTATACATGTCAAGTTGGCCTTCTCCTTGGAGAAAATCCTGTACGAGCACGCGTAGATCCACATTATTTTTGTAGCACAAAGTGCGATGGCTTCCTGACTGATTAGCATGTCTAACTTCCTCTCGCTTCCCGGTACCCATGAGTGCAAGCGTTTGAGTGTCTGGAGTTTCATCAAGCACTGCATCAAAGCACCTGCGAAGAAGTACAGTTCTTGAATTTTGATTGTTTGTTACGTTTTAATTCTCCTGTCATGGGTCAAAATAGCCAGTTTTGTTAATTAGCAGCAAAAATAGTCGCAAACTTATGGCCACGTAAAAACTGGAAAAATACACAAGAATTATGTTCAAGTCTCACGAAAAGACAAATATGAATTTTACCAAATTTTTGAACAGTTAGACTTACCACCATTTTTTCTTCAGGAATCATTCATGGGTATCTTTTGTTGGATTTGCTGAAAGTTTTACAGAAGTTGTTACAAATATGCCAAATGGATTTCTACCGGCAGAGCTACAATGGGTTGTTTCAAAGGAAAGTGGTATGAACCACAAATGTACATATCTATGTATATGTGTGTATGATTTCGAACTTTAGGGAATAAATATTTTTTAGCAGTTCCAGGAATCACTATAATTCTCTGAAGTTATTAAAATGATTAAAGACTGCAATTTAGACCTTCGAACGCTATAATCTACATGTGCGAGTCATGATGTTAATTACAATCAAGCCATGTTCTGGTTGCTGTCGGTTTATACAGTAGTGTCCATCGCCAATAAGTTGAGCCGAAACTCCGAGCGAGAGAACACGTTTATTCACCGAAGGCAAGATGCAAATACAACCCAAACTAAGCAGGCGAAGGTGGTAAAAAGGCACCAAGCTAATTATGCGCGAACTGTGTGACAATGAGGTAACTAAGCGTGCATGCAAAGCGAAACAATAACCCTAACTAAACGACGGCGTGTACAATGGGTTACGCTATGTGACCTAGTGGCGGGAATTACACAACAATGCGAAATATGGCGTGACTTCTTCTTTCTTCCCCTCGCCAAGGTAGATGAGTAATAAATACGAAGTAAAACTAGGCTGGGAATTGATAGTACACAAGCAGTTACAAATAGCTAACATTGTCCTTAATATGTAATGTAGTCCTTGAGGTAAGCCGGACGACGAGTTGAACGGCTCGACCGGCGTGGGCCAGGTGAGGAGGTAGGCTCCGGGATATGGGCATCAATGTCAACAGTCATGCTTCCACTCGGGGGAGGGGAAGACTCGGGCACAAGATGAATGTCAGGCTGAGGATCTGGAGGGGTTGCGAGCTCGCTAGGAACTACAGCAGGAGCCGGACTCGGAGTGCTCTGAGGTGTAAGAAGGGGAGCGGGTTCCTCGTCAACGTGCTCAGAGGTGAGAGGCTCTTCGTCGGTATCTTCAGGGTAGGAAGCGGAGCTGTAATGACGAAAGAGGTTAGACGTGGTCTCTGTTAGGTCAGGAACACGATAACATTCGGACAGCTTGACGCGATAGGAGGTAGAACGCAACTGTGAACCGGTGAACTTGCGTACGTTGCACCATAGGCCATCCACGGAGACCACAAGATACCGATTGCGAGCACTGGTCTTGGAGCCATCAGAAGTAATGTACACCAAATCGCCTACTTGAACGGGCGTGGCCGGGCGAGGGCAACAGCCTGGGGCTTTGGATCTCTCACTTGTGGGATGGTTACGGAGCCGCAACGACTGCTGTTGTCGAACAACTTGGAGGTCGGAAAAAGGGATCTGTGCGTTAGTGAATTGATCGCGTTGAAGCCACATCTCGCGGGCAGACAATCCTCTTTTGCGGATACGGGTGTTGAGATTGGCTGTCGCCACAGCTAAGGAAAGAGGACTGATTGTACCACCCTCAGGACAAACACGTAGAAGCTCATCACCAAGTTCTGCGACGCATTTCTCTGCCACAGGATTCTTGTTTGGGTTTTTGACACGGCCGACTTCCACGGCAAAGCCATACTGCTTAAGGATTTCATCGTCACCTAAAGAAGCAAAGCCAGGAGCGGGATCTACCCTTATGACGGAAGGGGGGCCAGACAGAGGTCGCAGCTCAAGGCACAAACGGAGGAGACCAGAGCGAATGGATTCACGACGTTCGTTATCCAACAAGCAGGCTGCAGTGAAGGACGTGGACGTCTCGCGGACGACAAGTACTAGCTGACGGTAGCGCTTTATGATGTCTGCAGCGAAGGAAATACCAAAGCCGTCGGGGGGATCAGAGGTTGATTGTTCAATGAGGCTGGATGGAACTTTCTTCAGGGAAGAGCATAGGTGGCAACACTGCGAGCACCGATCCAGGGCTTTGTCCAAATCTAAAGCGAAGAAATAACGCTGTGAAACCAGTTTCATCTGGTGACGGGAGGGGTGGTCCAGCTTCACGTGTAAGGCAGCAAGGAAGCCATCAACAACAGAGCGTGGAATGACAATACATTCGCGGGGCGCAGCGAAAGGTTCATTGCGTTTTACGACGAGTAGGCCGTCACGGGAAATGGAGACCAGGTTCAGGTAGCGCTTGACATCTTTAATGTTTGTTAGCTTCTTTGACGGGCGAGTGCCCTGCTTAAGATGAGAGTGGACACGTCTCAAATCCGGGCACTCTAGTTGCGATTGGAGCCAAGCGGAACGGCTTGTGAAAGGAAGGGACGTCTTCCCCGATAGCACATCATGAACAGAAATGGGACGCACAGCTAGGTCTTCAGCTTCGGATACAAATGAACAAACTTGGCAGCGGGGGTCGTCGCAAGCTGGTGCGTTACGACTAGCAAAGTCAGAAGGCAGGTTGGCAGAACCAGCCAAATGGAGCAGTGTGATTTGGTAACGGCTAACAGATGATAAAAACGAAGTCACTCGGGGACTGGAGGAGAACTGTCCACGGCAGAGCTTGTCAAAGGCCTGGACACACGGCTTGCTGTCAGTCAGTACATAAGTCTTAGACTTTGATTGAATTATATAAGGGGCAAAATGCTTGACCGCAGCGGCAATAGACAATGCCTCTATTTCACATGGTAACCAGGAGGCTTGATGCTTTTTAAATTTGGCACTGAAGTATCCGGCAAGGTGGAGCTTCTGGTCACGAAGCACATAAAGAGTGGCGCCGAGGCCATTCATCTTGACGGAACCATCGGTTGCGATCCAAAGTTGATCATCAGGCTTGGGGAGTGTGATGGATCTGTTAGACGTGAGTGCTTCTTGACAGGAGCGAAAACACACTAGAAGCTCATCAGACCAAGAGATGGTGTCTTGAGACTGACGACCAGCCGTAAGCGACTTGAGAGGAGCGAGGAGTTTAGCAGCTCCACTAAGGACCCGACCAAGCATTTTGTATGAGCCAACAAAAGCACGGAGACCGCGTACATTCTTGGGTGGCTCACAAGAAGCAAGAGCAGCTACACGATGGGGAGAAGCGCGGATCGAGCCCTGGGACCATATCCAACCGAGAATGGTGGTAGAAGCTGGGCAGATTATGGTTTTCGCAGGTGAGAGGCGAAGGTTGCAGCGATCGAGAGCCGAGAGGACTTTTCGCCAGTTTGAAAGGAGCTCTTGATGGGAGTTACCACCACAATACAAGTCGTAGGCAATCTTAGCGACACACCATTCCTGAAGGAGATCACCCAGGACGCGGCACATTAACTCCTCGAGGGCCGTTTCGGAACCGGGGATTCCCATTGCGCAACGCGTGTAGACACGAACGCCTTTAAAGGGTGTAACCACGCCACAATACTTCATGGAGTTCTTTGCAAGTGGGATTTGGTAGAACGCCTGAGACAAATCAGAGACTACAATGTACTTCCAGCAAGCAATCTTGAGAAGAGTGGAGTCCACGTCCGGCATTAGTGAGGGCTGGGGCTTGCTATAGCGGCCCACATCAGTAAAGGCTGTGACTAAGCAAAAACCGCCATTCCTCTTCTTCACCAAGAAGGATGGATTCAAGTATTCCACCACAACGTTTAAATCTTCTGGTCGACTGAAAATGCCTTGAGCCTCAAGTTCGTCAAATTTGGTTTGAAGCAGGTCGAGTTGGTCGCGAGAGTACTGTGGGACACGCCCTTTTCGCTGGGGAGGCTCGACAGGTCCCATATTCACAACCCCTTCAATTGGCCCGGCAGCTCCATTGTAACCAGGAATACGGGGATCGAAAACCAATTGGAATTCCTTCAGTAGCGAAATGAACGCGGCTTTCTCAGCAGGGGACAACAAACCGTCAGGGTCTACATGTACGGACTCGACGGAAGAAGAGGGAGGAGTAGTAGACTTGGGGCACGGCTCTGCAGCTTGGGTTGAGGAGGGCTCTATGGAAGACTCCAGAACAGTTAGACGTGCTTGGCATAAATGGTCGTTCTTGCGGATTAGTAGGGGCTCCTCGGTACTGTTGAGAAGTCTCAGTTTACCACCAATGGATTGGACAATGTCGGGATGAGGCCAGGTGTGAGCAGGTTTGAGGTGACTAGAAGAGACCGAATCCATACGGGGCTCAATGGCAAGTGTAGCATCTTTAAGTAGCACTGAGGAGGCGTCAATTTCCAGGAACTCACCCGGCCAGACGGTTGTGTTAGTATTCGGGGCGCGAAGGAGGTGGCAAGCTCTGACAGCGTAGTGGGTCTGAGGACTTTGGGAACAACCATAAGACGCCACGTCACACCCAGCGATGATGATCTCACGCTTAGCGGGGCGGACTGCAATGTCATTGGAAGCCATGAAGGGTGTTCCAGCAAGTATGTCAACATCAAGATTCTCGACAACGAGAGCTTCCAAAGTAAGAGGTCTGCCTTGACGAATCAGCGGAAGGCGGGTCTCACCAACAACAGTTAACGGGGTGCGACCGTCGGCCTGCAAAGCAGTCTGGGAGCTTTTAGTTATCTTAGCACCAATATGCTTGGCTAAAGAAGCTCTCATCATATTAGTTTCTGCGCCAGTGTCTATTGTAAGGCGTAAAGGGTGATGACCATAAAAAGCGTGAAGGAATGGAGACTGGGAGACGTTTACGCGACGAGTGGCAGGGGGTTTCATAGTAGGTAGGACGCTGGAGGGACAATGCTGCATATCTGCTAATTCTTCAAAACCTGGAGGGCTAGTCAGATCAGGATAGTGCTGGTAATCATAACTGCTCTCCTCTAATTCAATGCCGGCCACTTGGCGAATCTTGGACATGAAGAGACGATCAGGCTCGGGCAGAAACTTGCAACCGCTGAGAAAATGTGACCGAAAATCTGGGCGGCCGGCCTGCTGGCAAAGAGGACAAGACTTGACAGCTCGAGGTTTAGGCAGTAGCCTGCGTCGTGCGGGAACAAAGGAGCGATGATCAGTCGGGGGCGCAGAGCGTAGAACCTTTGATTCATCACTGGTGTGGAGCTCGTCAAGTAACGACTCGAGAGCTTGAGAGATTTCAGGTTTCACAGAGGCCAACGTCCTACTACGTAATTCGGTTCCATAACGTTGTTTCACAAGTCGTGGAAGGTTGGGATGGAGTAGGCGTAACCAAGTGAGAACAATAAAATTTTCGAGGGATGGAGATAGTTCTTCGTCAGCGTCCGGGATCTCGCCATAATGAGTGATTCCGCTGGATCTGGTGAGTAGGTGGTCCTCAATAAAGGCCATTAAGATTTGGAATAAATCCTCAGGACGCTGTTCAGGCTTCAAAGGAATGTTCGCGAGGTCCAAGAAACGGGAACCAGTTAACTGCAAGCCATAATG
>NW_027179715.1:330000-340000 GCF_036669935.1 Montipora foliosa | reverse complement strand
TCCACCCAAACAATCCCAGAAGCCCTCAGTAACAAAATTTGTTCCCAGGCCTCCCACAGTTTCCGCAGCGGACAATGCAGTTAACACACTGGATAGAAAGATGGTGTCCTCCGCCTTTTACTGTCACGAGATAGAGTGTGAAATAATGGAAAGAAATCTGCACTGGTCTTTCAAGGAAAAATTGGAGGATGCTCGAGATGAATTTATGAAATTCATGGAAGCCATAAGACGAACTGAAAATTATGCACACCCAGTGAAAGACTGCTTTCAAATGTGCGAAGAAAGAGGTAACCTCTACAAATTAAAGGGAAAGTACTGTCTAGAAAAAGTTTCTCTACATTACGAAAACCTTTCCCCAGGAATTCGAAAATAATTGCTGTTTTGCCCAGTTCCCTGTTCCCTGTGACAAGAGCACTTTGAAGTTGCCTCTTTCGTGACTTGGAGAGTGCCATCTTGGATATGACGTGTTATGACGTAGCAATGGTCAACAAACGTGTTCGACCTTACCAAGTTCTTGGATCCCCAATCACTTTGTCATTCTTGTGACCTTTCTGCTTCAAGAAATTCAAATGTGGTAAACGGTATTGTGGTTCAATTGGTAGTGGCCCATGTAAGCCATAAGTGCTACAGAGGTTCAAGTCACTTAATACTTAAAGATTTTCTAGTCAATCAAACAAAGGCGGAAAAAATCAGGCAGCGCAAATGTAAACAAGATAAAAACCTTGAACATGTGACAAAGAAATATTCAACAAACGTACCTTTTTTACTTTCTTCCTCCAGCGACAGCCGTCTTCAATGCTTCAGCAAACGTATTTGTTTGCTTTCAGACGGGGAAGCGTTTAATTTAGAATAAGCCAACGAAACTTAGATATTGCTCAATACATGTAGCAAGGCTTTTTCATATCAACAATTGCCGCTGTTTGGGTGTAAGACTTTGAGGGGGATGAAACTAGAAACTTGAGAACACATATAAGAAAAAAACCGAAGTTTACACCAAAAAATTAAAATTTTAAGAAATGTTGGCTGGCGAAAATAAAACGTGGATGGATTCCTCAAACGTGAAAACCTGACTGCTATATTGTCTGTTTGGGTCTGTCATTTTACCAAGGAGGACTTCAAGCGGGATCTTCAGGTATATGAATATTGCAATTGGTCTTGGTTACATTTGCTTCATATGGAGATCTCAGTCAAATAGTCCAAAATATTATTATATTGGACAAGAAAACTGAATCAAGCCATATGTAGACGATTTTCACTGTTATGCGCTAATAAACGCAACTTGAACTGTGGTTAAATTTTGTTAGTAGTATAGAAAGTACTGAAATGATTTACTCTTACCATTTGATGGAAATATATAAATCGATCATTTGTTTTGAAGTTGTAACAGGGATCCCGGAGAAAGCCACGGTAGACAGATTAAACTTGATTTCCAGGCATTTATTTCCCAGCGATGAGAGCGGGATAGCACTGAGCGCAAGCTCTCTTTTGCTTTGTAAAACTCCTGCATATAACTCACATATAAAACCCTGCTTAACGACCATGAGGTAAATCTGTTCAGAGGTGGAGCCAATATCAAAACAATTTAGCCTCTGGATTAAGATTCAAGTCTACAAAGTATTGCCCTCCTCGCCTGTGTTTTTCTTCTTTTCATCAACTACATTTAGTCAACTGGAGAAATCCTTGACTATTGCTACGTCATAGCCTCGTTTGCATACACAAAACCAAAGATGACGGATTTCAATTTAAATCTGCCCATTTTTGAAGCGTTATTGGTGGCTATTTTAACACATTTAGTCCAAATGAGTGGTCAAATATGGCAATACAGGTAAAGAACTTTCGATTCAGAGAACTTTTTCTAGACCGTACTTTCCCTTTAACGTATTTTGGCCTAAATTTGCAACCATATTTAGCTTGTGCATATTTAATGTATCCGGTAGCATTTTTGTCTGCATGGCCCTAATTTAGGTTAGATTTGAAATACCAGTTTTAACCTGCAGGCCTTTCAATAGACACATTTTTTTTAGCAGTACAACTACATGTACAAGCTTCTGTACCAGTGAGTATACCCTTTATTACTAGTTACACTCTTTCCATACCATGAATTTCATTTGCAGCATTGTGAGTGAGCCACGTCTGTAGTGGCAGAGAACAAGATCACAAAATAAATTGTTAATTCTAAGGCAAGCCAAGCCCTTTTACAAATATTTCTTTGCCTTTGTAGGTGATGCATATTTTCATTAAAATTATATGTTATAAACATATAATGTTTTGCCACGTTATTATCAACAAAGATTTACAAGGTAGGAACTTCATACTTCTTTAACGAGTAGGTGGTTGTACTAAATAACTATAGACTTCATTTAGTTGCACGAAATTGACAAATTATTCCTTTGAAATGTGTATTTAAGGCATAAGTCGATGGCTAATTTCACACAAACAAAGATTTCCTTCGAGAGAAAACTGTATCGCCCTTTAATGGTCAAACCATCAGTCAAACGGTTTACAAATGTATGTTCCATTTTCCTACTCCCTGAAAGAATACAGCTAGTCTACTTTAAAACCGTATCTCCAACATGGAGCGATAATTGCAGGCTCATCCCACCTAAATCATGACAATTTGTAAAGGGGTCACTTTTTGGTCCATAATAAGCCCTTTCAGGTTCAAAGTATGGGAAGAGCATCTTCAAATTTCTGAACTTTTCAAAAGGACAGAAGGTCTCTAAAAAAAATTTACCTAAAACAGAGTCAGAAATTATTTTTAACCCAACTTGCAATTTTTCCTCCAGCCCACCCCCTTCCCAGCTCATCCCCTCCCCAAATTAAAAAACGAAATCGTGCAAGGCATGTATTAACAATAAACAAACAAAAAAAACAAATATAAATAAAAAAGCGTAAAAAAAGGCACTACAAGAAATATAAGCAGTGACAGGAAAGATGGGTAAGAAATGTATACAGTTTGGAAATCAGAAATTACATGGCCATAAAGCGCTTGGCCCAGGTGGCACTTGTGACAAAGTTTAGAGAAGTTGTGTTATCAGTTAACCAAGTCAAGGGTTACCGAGTTGTCTCAACGTGGAATACATCATCATCCTTGCGAACAGCAAACAAAATGTTTTTCTTGTGATAACTTTGTCGATCAATCACGGTGAATGTTACATATTTATTCGCTCTCATTTCACTCTTGACATGATGACAGAACACATACATAACATTTGAAAACAAAAGTCAAAACAAATCCAAAGTCTCATTAACATGTTAACCGGCTGCATTCTCCATGTTAAATAAAAAGCTGGCAAATATACATTTGCAGTACTGGCAGGATTGATTGTGAATCCCACAACCAGGCACATGTCGCGCACTAACCTATCCTTGCATTAAAGGTGGTGGGCTAAAAATACACATCTTTGTTTTTACAGTTGTTTTCAAGGTTCTTTTGCAGGTGGTTCCTTTGTATGCCTCTTGGTACTGACTGGACATACTTTCCGCAGATCAGTGCACGTTCCAATTCAAGGGTTGCCTAGTCAGAGTAACATGTCTGCGTACGGAATTGTGATCGGAAATGGCTGCTACAGTATGAAAAAAGGATCTCAGTTCCAACCACTTTCAAATTGTACCTTTCGCCTCTTAATGCTGGTGTTGGCAGGACTCATGACTGGTTACCACCAAAACTTCCTGTGTGATTTCCAAAAAAATTCCTGCAGCGAATGGAAAATAATTTTCCGGATGACTGTACCAGTGTGGAAAACGATAAATTTGGTTTTATCAACGGAGTTGATAATGCAAATTGGCCACCGTACAAAGATCCTAAAAGCTGACGTTTCGAGCGTTAGCCCTTCGTCAGAGCTAATCCAATATACTACTTCCCCACCGACGCAGCACCACAGTTCCTTTCGAAACTACCCCCTTCACGGAAAACGATAAGCTGCACATGTGCTTCCTTGGAATTTTCAAATGACCTCAAGGTTTGAATCACAAATATAGAAGCAAACAGTAGTCTGATACGTTGACATTGTGAGTTTTTATAAAACAAACAAGTACACCATCGGGGAATATTGCTTATTAGAACGTTTTCTTGACGAATTTAACTGTGAGGGAAGTGTAAAGCATTGATCAATTTTGAAATGCATGCGTCGCCGTCATCTTTGCTTAGTCTGTCCAACTCGCTGTGATCGCGGCCAAAAGAAGTAGCACTATATAGAACATGTACAAAATTTCCAAAATAGAAGACAACCTCCTCAGGTATACCCAAATTTTGGAAACCTTTTTCATAGAAATTTCTTTTCCATTTTTTTTTATCTCTGAATTTCCGGAATTGTCCTTTGAATGGTTTGCTTTTCGGAAATTCAACAATTTCTGGATTTTCTGGAACTTTTCCCACTGAATTTCCGTAGCGTTTGTCCCTGCTGCAAAATTTTTGGTTAAATGGAAAGTGCCCACTGACTACCACATAGCCATTCATCAAGATACTTGCACTCTTGAGCTCACAACTCACTGCATACCATACCATGTCGCCTGCAACTAAGATACCATAAACAGAGCATTAGTACATGTGTATTTCTCGTTCTAGTGTTCGTTAGTGTGTCACATGGCACAAAGTGTGTTTTATTTCTACAACATTGTTAACAGTGTGGTCCAGAGGTTAAGGCGCTTGCTTTGAATTTGATCCTGGTAGTCCCTGGTTCAACTCCCCAGCTGCACTTGTAAATAAATGAAGGGGATAGTTTCTAAAGAAACTGTGGTGCAGCGTCAGTGGGGAAGTAGTATACAACAATTTGGTTTTATCAACGGAGTTGATAATGTAAATTGGCCACTGTACAGAGATTCTAAAAGCTGATGTTTCGAGCGTTAGCCACTCGTCAGAGCGAATCGAGGAATTGTGGGTTACGTGTAGTTTTTATAGTAGAGTAGGAGCTACGCTATTGGTGGTAACATGGCAACGTAAAAAATAGGAATATATTACTTAAATGAAAAGCGTTTGTTAATACCGTGAGGATTAAGGGTGCTGATTTGGAAGATGAATTTTTGTTCCAGATTCTTGCGGCTTCCCCTCATACCTAGATGTAGGCCACAGATAGCCATGTGTTTTTTGGAGTGGTTAGGGAGATTAAAATGAAAAGCGACTGGCTTAGATGCATCCTTGACATTCTTCTCAACATGGTGAAGGTGTTCGCGGAATCGGTCACCTAGTCGTCTACCTGTCTCGCCAATGTATAATTTATTGCATAACGTACAGGTTATGCAATAAATGACATTTGCGGAGGTACATGTGAAACGATCGGTGATCTTAACAGATCGCTTAGGTCCCAATATCTTGCTGGTGTTAACAATGAAAAGACAAGTTTTGCATCGTGAACGCGCACATTTGAAAGTGCCGGGTTGCTCATTAGTTTTGAGCGCGCTTCTAACTAAAATGTTGGCTACCTTTTTGTCGTGTTTGAATGAAATAAGTGGAGGTTGCGAAAAGATTCTGCCAGTCTCGGGATCATTTTGGAGTAATTTAAAATTATTAAGAATGATACTTTTTACTGCGTGATTATGAGGATGGAAAGTGAGGGTGAATGGAATTCTGTCATTCTTATCTTTTTGTGACGTTTGTAGTGATGACTGTCGATCAAATTGTTGGGCGCAATGATGGCACCACAGAGACAGGATAGCCATGTTTTTCAAAGAACTGGCAAATCTCCTCTGATTTGCTAGAAAAATCGGAGTCATGACTACATAGACGTTGAAGTCTAAGAAATTGAGAATAAGGAATGGAGTTCTTGACATGTGATGGATGTGACGATGAATACAACAATTAACTGTGAGAATCTGTAGGTTTGTAGTGCACACTGGTACATAGCCTGTTGCCACTAATAGAAACTTTGATATCTAGGAAAGCCAATGAAGTTTCCGAAATTTCCCAGGTATCTTTAAGAGCGGGATGACCGAGTTCTCCTCTGCTGGATGAAATAGCGCCAATGTGGTCGTCAATGTAGCGGCCGTAGAGTTCAGGTTTGGGGCCGTTGTACAGATTAAAAAATTGGTGTTCAACATATCCTACAAAAAGATTGGCATAGCTAGGTCCCATTCTTGTGCCCATCGCTACACCATTAATTTGTTTGTAATAGTTGCCAGCGAATGAAAAACAGATAAGTGTTAAAACTAGTTCAGCAAGGCGGAGGAGCATTTCCGAGCTTGGTTCTTTGACAGTGCGTTGATTGAAAAAGTGTTTAACTGCTTGAAGACCTTCGCAATTGGGAATGACTGTGTATAGAGATGTAATATCCATGGTGAAAATAAGTTTGTCTTGGTGGGAGAAATTGAAATCACGGTGCGTGTGCGTGTGTACTGACGATAGGCGTCATAATCCTGTCTCAGTAGCTCAAAATGAGATCGGTGGGGCAACTACAGGCACAAACGATAGAGCGACCTGGGTTGTTCGGTTTGTGAATTTTAGGCAAGAAGTAAATGCACGAATTTCTAGGGGTGTTGATGATGAGATTAGTGGCAGTGTCTGGTAATTCTTGATTAACTATGAGATTCTGAATGGTGTCTTTGACAAGTTTTTGATTTTTGGAAGTGAGATCTTTCTGGATTTTGGCATAAAACGAGGTGTCAGAAAGTGCCACAAAGCTTCTTTTTGGTAAAGGTCGGACCGCCAAACAACTACCGCGCCGCCTTTGTCAGCCGATTTGACAACTATGTCATTGCATTTACTAAGATTTTTAACCGCCGCCCACTCTTCCGAGGAAAGGTTGGAAAATTTAGTGTTACAATTAAATTAAAGTTTGTGAATGTCGCGACGGCATTTTTGGTGAAAAAATCTAAAAAGGCAAATTGCCCCTCTGGGGGAGTCTATTTAGATTTGCGAATTTGAAGTGTTTCAAAAAAATTTTTTTTAGAAGTGTCCGAATTATCCTCTTGGTCATGAAAAAAGGCTTTTAACTGAATGCAGCGAAGGAATTTTTCAACATCTTGCTTAATAGAAAATTTGTTGGTGCGTTTGGTAATAGGGACAAAATTTAGGCCCTTACTGAGAACAGATTTCTCTGAGTCGGTAAGCTGAAGATTTTCTGGAATTGTAACTACGGTACTATGGATATCCAATGTAGTGCCGTCGGTAATTTGCGGACCTTGTAACTTGTAACTTGTAAATAGCCAACTGGTTTACCTCCAGCCAGTTGTGATTCTTAACAGTTGTTGTTGTTTTGTTCCATTGTTTCGTTGTGTTTCATTGGGCCTGAAAAGCCCCTATTGGGAGTGGTCAATTAAGTATGTATGTATGTAACAATTCAGAGACTTGGAGAAAATCGCTGCAATCGCAGACTTGACAAATGCTGAGAGTCTAAAGGGTTGACCGTGGTGGGGACGTTTTTCCCAGTCTCAAATTCAGTTTCTTTGCTCACTCCAGATTTTCCTGGGCTTGACAGGGATAGGATTGGTTGCTGTGTTCATTATGCATTATGTTTTTCAAAGGGAATCATTCTATCCCAAAGGCACCATGCCAAGGAATAAAGTGGAGCACTTTGTCTGAGTTCTTAAAGGAGCAGTGTCACCGGTGGTGCATGCGTCACAGCTGCCAGAATTTTTGAAAAAGTGTGCCAACTTTTTCAAAGGAATGTGTAGGGTGTGAATACCTCACACAATCAAAGCCATCCATGGTCACTTTAGTGAACCAAATATCCTGTGGCGTTCAGAAACAAATTCACTATATTTTCATTAAAGTTCTTTGCTCCTTTTTTCTTTAATTTTGTTGTTTGGAAGAGGTTTTGAACATATGTTACCATATCAAGTCGTGGCGGCTATCGAGCTAGTCTCCTTCGCAGCTGTTATTAGGGTCGTCACGCAACGCTTCTCCATACTAACGGCTGCTCACAAGAGAGACACATTCCTTTCCCTATAATTGACCAGTAAGAAACAGGCTTCCATATTCTGGAAACCTGGTCCAAGTCCCTCTCCATTACTTGAAAGAAAACATGGTGAATCTATCTCCTTCTTTTTCAAAAGTGTGTGAACAATTCAAGTTTAGCAAGTTAAACAAGCATCAAAAAGAAGCGATCATATCTGCAGTGCTGAAGAAAAAGGACGTATTTGTTAGTTTACCAACTGGCTTTGGAAAATGTCAATTTTCAAGCTCTACCTATGGTATTTGACGGCTTCACTGGCGAGTCTGGCCACATTGTGATTGTTGTTTCACCTTTGCTTTCCTTGATTAAGGATCAAACCGAACGCTTACGACAGGTAGGAATATCCTGCGTAAGTCTGAGCGACGCAAGTACGCAGGGAGAAATCGATCTCATTGAAGGAGGATTTTATTTGGTTGTTTACGCGACGCCAGATTAGCATAGCCGATAACAATAATGTGCATTCTATTGGTTCTCAAAAACAAAGGGAAAGGAATGTGTCTCTCTCGTGAGCAGCCGTTAGTTGGGAGGAGCGCTGCGTGACGACCCTGATAACGGCTGCGAAGGAGACTACTATCGAGCTGGAACCGGATAAATAGTGATTCAGTCTCCTCAAGAAAGTAAAAGAAGAGCAGTCAAAATACCAGTACAGAATCTACAATGAAGAGAAACTTTTCAAGACATGAATTCATGAGAAATTCAAGGTATGGTGTAAGTGCAAGCTGTTTCACTATTTCCAAGGATCGAAGTCCACCTTCGTATTTCATTTCCAGCGAGTCCCTTAAATGTCAGAGACCACAACATCATCGTTTGTTGATAACATATTTACTATCTTCGCTCTAAAATGTCTCTTCGAATATTTTGAAGAAAAAGCTGCATTTAGATGAGAGGAACTGGATGCTCTGGTTGTTTATTTGTTGCACAAATTAAAAACCGCGAGGTGTGTGTAAAACAAGGCTGAATTTTTTCACTGCTTATTGCCTTTCGACTTTAAAGTCGTCTCTTGGAAATAGATACACTCTCTTTCAGCTTTGAAATGGCATGTTAATCTTGATAATATGTCTGGTTTGTCGCACAGAAAACAAACATGGCATCATATTTGTGTTTGATTTTATTTCTTGGACTCCAAATCATCCATAATTGATAATATGAATTTTAGTGCTTTTCTAAAGCCGTATTTAGTCTAGACTTAAACAGAAAAGCAAAAAAATTAACGTCTGTTACAATATGTGAGTGTGAAAATACTGCAAATGCCATCGCATGACACTGTCCCTTTAATTGTAATTTGAACAATGAAACCGATTTCTTCCAGAGATTTACAGTGCAAATTATCAGCAACCAGCTGCATGCACTTCTGACAGAGCTGGAAAATTCAGTGGAAATTCGTGACACAATTCCAAAGGCTGTCTCTGTGATTGGTAAAAATATAAGTCCTAGAAATGAAGAAATCTGATACTGAAACACGACCTTTTCATAGATGCTTGGGGCCATTTAGTTGCTCCGTGTGACCATGGCCTGTGCTGGATAGGAAACTTAGTCAACGACACCAGCGATAATGCTGCAAAAGATAATAGAGTTCCAGTTGTACACCTACCTTTCCCTAACACCTTATTACTTTGACCTTGCATGCCATTTTCTGCAAGGGAATACGTTAAGTGCTGTGTCAAAAGATGACAACCTGAAGAATTGTTTGGACGATGAGACTGAGGCAAATGGCAACTTCCTGCCAACATTTTTTACAGCTGCCATAAGCTTAATTATTGCTCACTATGACAAGGTGAGTACTCACAACAAATGCCTGACATATCTTATGAGCTTATCGCCAGTCTTCCTTTCATGCAGGTGATTACTAGAGGTAAAATGGCTCGACTGCTGTCCTGGCAGTCATTGCTGGAGGTCTCCCTTTGTATTCGGCTTGTTATCTTCTGAAGGCATTGTTGTAATCTGTGGTTTTGTAACCCAATTGTCAACCAAGACCATCAGAGAAAGTTGAATTTTCATTTCAGTTCATCCTAGAAAGGATTGTTGCAATAGGTTTTGTCTAATGTGACTTATACGACAAGTTTCCTTATCTTGACAGTGGCAGATGCTAGCTGGTTCATGTCCACTGCCCG
>NW_027179715.1:262500-285000 GCF_036669935.1 Montipora foliosa | reverse complement strand
ATTTAACAATTGAATTGCGTACGCACTACTTACAATACAATGCACTTACAATTACAGGTGATACTTACAATAATACAATTGCAATACTTACTCTACAAAAACAATATGATTACTTTTTAAACTTGCAATACCAATTTATACACTGCTTACAAAATAATACGATTACAGATGCTAATTATCTTTATATTCTTACATTAAAAACAATGAGCAACAAAATAAAAGATACATGCATATTAAAAATAAATAAGTAAATAAATAACTTAATTAATTATATTGGAGTGAGTACCCATTTCTTTTCAAAGAAGTTGTTTTTGTTGATCTTTTTTTCAGTTTCATATTTAATCTTTAGTTTCGATTGCAGTCCTTGCATTTTAGGAAGTGTTTGGCTTCTTCTGCAGTCCCACAAAAATAATTTTCCAATTAATATGAAATAGTTTAATAAATTTGATATAAAGGGCATTGTTTTGATAAAACTCCAAATAAAACGTTTTGCGCAGAAAGATGGATTGGCTGATTCGATAGAAGGTACCAGTACGATTCGAAATTAGTCCAGAACGTTTTGGAGTGAGGGCATTCATAGAAAAGGTGATATAAATTCTCAGGTTCATCATTACAAAAAGTACATGCATCATTAATTCTAAATCCAATTTTGCACAGTTTGCTGTTAGTGTAAAGAATAGAATTAATTACTTAGTATTGGAAAGCCTTAACATATGACTCAAGTGCAACCAAATGTGGTAACGAAAAGATTTCTTTAAATTGTTGGCTTGTGAAATTAAAATCACTCTTCAATTTACGGATAATATTAGGAGGTTGAGCTTTTCTTGAGACCAGAAGCAAATAATAATCTTTTGATTTTTTGTCTTTAATATCGAAAATTTTATTTCCAATTATAAGTGATGGGGATATGGTTAATCTATCTAGGCTGATTTCTTTTAAATGAGAAGGCACAGAATGACGAAGGCCCGCCCATTGCAGAAAATTGTTTTTGACAATTTTGTTTGAAAAATAGTTATAGGAGTCCATTGCATTTAAGTTAAAAAGAAGATCGTGTATGTAAATAATTCCCGATTTAAAATAATTTTTATAGTACACTGGCTTATTGTCTATTCGAACCTCTTTATTATTCCAAACAATTATTTTCCAGTCACCTTCTGAAGCGAAAGATTCACGGAACTCCGACCACCATAACAAAAGTTCGTGGTAAAATTGAGAAGATATCATATAATCAGAAACTTCATAATTACAATTTAGAAAAAACCGACCTCCTACGGGCTCTAATAGATGAAGTAAATACGTCTTCCACGTTGCGTTTGAATCGTTAAATAGTCGTTTTAGCCAGGCCAACCTTAAAGATTCAATCATGCTTTCCAAATCTATCATTTTTAGACCACCTCTCTCATAATCGTTTATTACAGATACGCAAGTCACTTTATCTGTACCTTTCCATAAAAACTTGAATAACAATTGATTCAGTTTATTGACAATTTCCTTTGGTGTAGGGAGTAGCGAACATACGTAAACGAATTTTGGGATCAAAAAAGATTTAATTATTGTCACTTTACCGTAAATAGAAAGGCCCCTAGAGGACCAAATATTAATAAGTTTTTTAATACTATCCAGCCTTTCAATAAAGTTCTTTTCCTTTAATAGTTTCTGATCATATGTGAAATATACCCCCAGAGCTTTAATCGGGATTTTAGGCCACTTAATACCAAAATGTTCTTCTTTACTTTCTTTCAATGATCCTATCCACATACCCTCAGTTTGTGAACAATTAATCTTAAGACCGGAAATGCATCGAAACCGGTCCAGTAGTTCAAATAATACTTTGGCTGAGTTAGTATCTGCTAATATCGCTGTGGTGTCGTCTGCATACTGTAAAAGTTTCATTTCTTGCTCATCTCCGATATAAATTCCTTTGATGTCCGAATTCTGTCTAATGGCGATAGCCAGTGTTTCCACAGCTATTACGAACTGATATGGAGACAACAGGTCTCCCTGCCGAACTCCTCGTTCCAGCGTAAAGAAATTTACAACTCAAAAGAAGATGAAAATACTCACGTTCTCGACACGACGGCAAAACTCCCTAAATGGCGTCCTCGACGAGACCACGACGGCAAACACGCGAGGCAGGAGTTCGCGTGCGCACACCCGGTTGTGTAAATTTACTTCCGGTAGCCGTCCTAGCTCGTCCTATCTTAAGGTCCCTAATGTCTCGACGCGAATTTGTAGTTAAGTGTACGCTTTTTGCTACTCTAGGACTATTACTAATGGTCCTCTAGTAGTGTAGCCAATCAAAATGCAGGATTTCCATTAGTCCACTAGTTGGGTGATACTAATGTTATTTATGTCAAGCCATGACCGTCAAGCATTGGTCCGTAAGCCTGGTTTGTGTCAAGTATCACCCCTGGAGATAGAGGGGGCGTTCCCTACAGGATAAAAGATATTTCTCTTAAGCAATTCGCCCTTCTTCCCACGGCCCTTGTACCATTGGTATCTCACGAAGAAAATATTTTTTCCTACACTAGCTCCAAAAACTTTCAGGCAAGTAGCTGTTGTTATTTTGGACTATTTAGTTCCCTCTTGCGCCCTCAGTTTACAACATTGTTTCCCAGGCGGTCATATGTCGGCAACATGTGTTTTGATACTTGGCCATTCCTTTATTCACCGTTTACGCAAATATATAGGGAGGAATGCTGCTCTAGATGCTATCTTGCATATTCTCGAAGACAGAGTTAAAATGGTACGGAGTCGCAGGAAGAACAGTCCTTAAGACTTCAATTTGATCTTTCTGCGGTTGAATTGTTCAAGCCTGACATAGTTATCTTACAGCTAGGCACTAACGACTTAAGCCATCTTTCTCCGGTGAATGTTGGCTCAGCAATTGAAGACCTTACCAGGTCCTCCATGACTCACTTAAAGTCAAATGTGTATGTGTCTGTCAAACTATTTATCGAACAGGGGCTCCTACCTTTAACAAGAACGTAATCCTCTTAAATTGGTATTCTAAAGTAGTGCTACAGCCCATTCCCTATGCAATGTTCTGGAGCCATAGAGGGTTTTGCAGGGCAAAAACTAACTTTATGGCCCATGACGGGATACATTTAAACAGCATTGGTCAGTACAATCTCTATCGTACTGTAGTTTGAAGGGGGCAGTACTACGTTGCCTACAATCGTTATAGCCGCACATCGGGCAAATTTAAGCCATGTAACAAATTTGAAACAACTTCTTATCTATACTGCCTACCTTGCCCAGGCATTTTATGGATTTTATTTCATTGTCTTAAGATTTGCCAGTTCCTTTTTTGTTTTAAGCCAAGGCGAATTGTCAGTTATTGTTTGTTTTAACAGCCCCTGTTTGTTGTTTGCCGTTGGGTTTTACTCCCACGAGCAATGGCCGTACTTGTTTGGTTCCTTTGAACCATGTTTGGCACGCCCAACGTTCATTTATGGCTTTCGCAATGATTTATTATATGCTTACTCCTGCCGTATGAGTGTACAATTCTTTGACCGCCTCTTTAAGAGTGGTCCAATGCACTCGGCACAGGCGGTAATGCATTGTTTTGGGAACTTGGCCGCTTTTTCTCTTTTTCATCCAGTTACATATCATTGCTCATGAACCAGATTTAAGGAAAACCTGTGGAACTGCCCCACCTGAACTGTGAAAAGCAGCCGCAGGTGACCCTTGAGCCGTGTCACGCAACAAAGAAGGTTTCCAACATACAACAGTGGGTTTCAGCGTTTAACATTTTTGTCTCGGTCTATACTGAGTGATACCAGAGTGAAACCCCACAGTTGATGAAGTATTGCCAGGTAGTCTGTGACAATGCTTTGTCGAACAGGGATTTGGCTCTGGTATGACGAACAATTTCGTTATCTGAGGCAATCTGCACCCGATAAATTTCCATGGGATCAAATACATTGGGAACTTTGGTTGAGGGCTTCAGCTAATTTTCGGACATCACAGTCAATCCCCAATAAGTCCCAAACCTCAACACGCCAGCGTTTTCGTTCGAATTTTTCCCAGGCACGTGTTGAACATTTCATGCCGGAAAACACTGCCAAGGGTGTCAGTTTGAACACGTCTGCTATAAATGTGGAGCAAAGCACCCAGCAATTCAATGCTCAGTACAAACCCCTCAACAGCAGTCTGGTGGAGTTAAATCAAAAGGAAACTCTGCTCAAGTATCAGGCCCTTCACAGCTCGCCAGTAACCCCTGTAAGGGTGGACAGGCTTGAATGCCTCTTACACTGTTATAAGCAACAGAAAAAGCATTTTCTTGTTGATGGTTTCCGTTGTGGCTTTGGTGTTAATTTTGTTGGTGATGGGCTTCCTTGCGCAACCGGAAATTGCTAGAATGAAATTGCACAAGGAATGCAATGCAGGCCGAATTGTGGGTCCTTTTAGAACTCCCCCTTTTGAGAACTTTCGTACCTCTCCCTTGGGCGTTGTACCCAAGAAAGAGCTGTCTGAATTTCGTTTGATTCATCATTTATCCTATACAAAACGAAATTCGGTTAATGATGCTATTCCTGACTATTGTTCCTCTGTCAAATACGCATCGGTTGGTGATGCGATCACAGGCATTAAAGCCACCGGGGAAGGTTGTTTTTTAGCTAAGACCGACATCAAGTCGGCTTTTCGTATTATACCAATTCATCCTTCATCCTTCATTCCTTGCTGGGTATGAAGTTCGATAACTTGTATTACTTTGACCGGTGGCTCCCCATGGATCTTTCTTCTTCACGCAACATTTTTGAAGCTTTTAGTACCGCATTGGAGTGGTTGTCTATTCATAGCCTGGGTGCCTGCAATTTGCAGGCATTACCCTTGATTCAGTGAGAAGAGAAGGAGAAGTGCGTCTACCTCATGAAAAGCTTCAAAAATACTGCATGCTCTTGCACAATTTTTATAAATGTCGCACAGTGATGCTAAAAAAACTTCAGTCGTTAATAGGCTTACTAAATTTTACTTGTCAAGTTATTGTCCCGGGCCGTGCTTTTCTTCGTTGCTTGATCGATCTTACCAAGGGCGTCCAACAGCCACACCACCACATTCGTTTCTGTAAAGGCTCGAAACAGGATCTCCTTTCGTGGATGCGGTTTTTAGACGAGTTCAACGGCAAATCATTTTTCCTTAAAGATACATGGGAAACGTCGCATACCCTTCAGCTTTATACCGATGCAGCGGGCTCAATAGGCTTCGGGGCTGTCTTTGGTAAGCACTGGTTCGGCGGAGAATGGCCGGTTATGTGGAAATCTTATAGCATTGCAGTTTTAAGAGTTATTTCCTATTGTCCTCGCGATACACATTTGGGGACATTTAATGGCTGATAAGTGTGTAATATTCTTTACTGATAATGCTGCCGTTGTTGACATTATCAATAAACAGACGTCCAAACATCAGAGTATTATGGTGTTGATCAGGGATTTAGTGCTAAGTTGCCTCAAACACAATGTATTATTTCACGCAAAACACATTCCCAGGTTTTACAATAATAGCCGATTACATTTCACGTTGTCAGGTAGCAAAGTTCAAGGAACTCTCACTGGATGTAGACCAGAATCCAACTACAGTACCCCACAACCCACTGCCCAAGGGTTGGTCTCTAACTTGAGTGGCTTGTTGAGCTTAGCATTGACTAAAGGAACCCAGAGATCGCATCAACGTGCGTGGGCCGTCTTTCGTCAACTTTAAGTTTAATTTTAAAGGTCCCCTAACCCCACGTTGCCACTATCTCCTGTCTGTCTCCCCCTTTATATTTCACATCTTTCCGAAAATTGGCTTATTCTATGATAACTTTACATCTTTCTGCCATTTTCTTACGCTCACAAACTCGGAGGATTTTGTGATCCAACCAAATCGTTTTTCATACAAAAATTATTGACAGCATTAAAGGAGCAGTGTCACTGGTGACAGCATGCCAAATTTTTTGAAAAAGTTTGCCAACTTTTTCAAAGCATTGTGAAGCAGTGTGTGGGTTGTGAGTATCTTACACAATCAAAGCCATCCGTGGTCACTTTAGTAAACCAAGTACTGTATCCAGTACCGTTTAGAAGCTATCTTCGTTGCTGTTCTTTGCTTTTTTTTCCTTTGATTTTGCTGTTTGGAACGGATTTGATCGTGTGTTGACATGTTGAGCCGTGGTGGCCATCGAACCGGAAGCGGTCGCAAGAGGATCTACAGCTCTATTGCTCAAAAGCCTCGTGTTTGGAACAGAGGACACACTCGAATACCGCTAGACAATTTGATATTCTCTTCGTGGGTGAATGCTAAAACGATTTGTGGGTACATAACAGACTCTGAATTGCAAGTCATCTCCTCTCTCTGGAAAGATGGCGAAGGTGCGTAAAAGATTGTGTTTACAAGTGTTGTTTTGGGGTTTCTGTCTTTATATTTCGTTGGCCTTATTGTGAAACCAATGGGATGTTGATACAACGAGGTATATTGCATTTGCTTTATGCTATTGTAGATTTCATGTATTTTTTAACTTGCATAATGTGGCTTCATGACCCTTTTAATTTGTATCAACTTTTGTTACTTTTTTCCTGTTCCTCTGACAATCGCAACCGAATTTTGAATGCCCTCATGCAGTTATACTACATGCGAACATTTTCCATTACAAGGGAATGACTACATATACTTTTCCTTTCAAATGTATTTGGCTAGAAAACAAGTGTATTATTTTACAATTGGAAGTATCAGAAATTTAATTTATTGTGAGTGGGTAAATATTCCAACTCATGGCTCATTTGCTGTTTATTTTTTCCCTTTCATACTGGAACAGTAACATTGACGTGACCGGAGTGACTGAATTTTCTGTCAATGAAAGCAGTTATCAGGTAGCTGGAGACTCTGTTATTTGAGGGTTGTCCAATACACACAATCTGCTACAGTTTGAAAATTCCCCATCTCGATCTGTACTTTTCGTCCGTTCGTGCAATCCGTACATGATCTGAAAATTGCATCTCATTAAGGGGACTTAGAATATATTCACATCTTACCACAGTAAAGGGGGTTTCACGGGTTGTCTATCAGTACGGTCCATACGGATGGAATAAGCCGTTTTCAATCCGTACACGATCAGAAAATTGCATCTCATTAAGGGGACTTAGAATATATTCACATCTTACCGCAGTGAAGGCCCTTCCACGGGTTGTCGATCCGTACGGATGGAATAAGCCGTTTTCAATCCGTACACGATCGGAAAATTGCATCTCATTACAGGAACTTAGAATATATTCACATCTTACCGCAGTGAAGGGGGTTCCACCGGTAGTCGATCCATACCGTCCGTACGGATGGAATAAGCCGTTGTCAATCCGTACACGATCGGAAAATTGCATCTCATTAAGGGGACTTATAATACATTCGCTTCTTACCACAGTGAAGGGGTTTGACGGGTTGTCGATCCGTACGGTCCGTACAGATGGAATAACCCGTTTTCAATCTGTAACGATCTGAAAATCGCATCTCAGTAAGGGGACTTAGGTTTGTTGCCGATTGTTCGCGTGGAGCTGCATACCGTTTTAGCGTCCCAATTTACCTATAAATTGATTCGGCTTCCAAATAAAAATATTTCGGTGATATGTTGTTAGTTAGCTGTCGCAAATGCAATGAATCGCCAATGTGCTCAATATGCCGGAATACAAACCGAGTTGCCGCAATTATCTACCAAATCTACAAAACTCTGACAATTTCCAGAATTTCAATTGAATTGACTTACAGTAACTTTCCTTGCAAACTAAAGGTGGATAGAAATAATCTTGCATTGATTAATCGTGTATGGAAGTATAAGGGGCGAAAGATTGACGATAACCGGTAATTCATTCACGAAAATAGATCAACTCGATGGATTCCACCTGATGTAGCGGTCCATGTCAGAAAATTCCGCTCCAGGAACCAATCTGATTACAGTATTTTTTAAATTTCACCCACTCACGAGCTGAGAAAAGGATAAATCATTATATCCAAGTGCCCGCATGAACTCCCGCCGTTTTCTATCGCGTCCCCGGAGAGCAAAGGGAAACTACTCGTAGCCCAGCAATTGAAAATGGTGAAATTAAAGACTTAACGTGGAAGAAAAAGCCAGCTCTTCGGTTGTCATCAACGCGTAACTAATCAATGCCCTGACAAAAAGTTAGTTCCCAAGAAATATTGTAAGATACGTTTTAATAGCAAATAGATGTTTGAGACCCTATTTAGTCTACAGGTAAAAGTCGTCGAAGGTTTATTAAATGTTCAAATACAATCGCACTGACTTTGTTTTACTTTCTTGCTATGTGAGCGCAACAACGCTTATAATCTACACGTGCGGTATCCAACAAATACATTTAGATTCTATAACTCTATAACCATTCAAATATTTAAGAAAAAGGCTAAATGGCCTTTGATATTCTAAAGTAAAAGCCGTGGAAGGTTTGCTAAGTTTTAAAAATACGACCGGCAACCAATCACCAGGTGTGGCTTGGGCAGCAAAAAAGGAATGGTGGTAGTGACATGGATAATTTAGAATCACACCAACAACTAACAACTTACAAAGGTCAAATTTCTCCCCCAGCATTGCAAATTAATTTGAAATGAACCACTTTAAAGTTGGGGCGAATCGATTTTAACTTTGGGCGAAAGGGACTTAGACGAAACGACCTCATTCCTTCCAAATGTTGTCAAATGTTAGAGAAGAAGTTACTGATGCAGTGCGTATAAGAAAAATTCTTACCTGTAGGCAAAACAATTGCCATCCACACAATAACTGGTTCATTCCAGAAATCTTTTACAGACAAAGTAGCATGGCCCATAGCAAATGACAATGTCGTGAGCATCCCTATGAGGACTGTTGTGTCTCGTTGTTTCATCGCCTTACCAAAAAGATAGCACATCTGTGAAATAAGTAAATTGAGTCTTAGAGGTTGCGCTAACTGATCGCAATGGTGTAAAAAATCGAACAAGCAAGGAAAACCCTAGTACAGTTATAGTGCATTCTCATTATTTAAATCAAATCGTGCGAGAAACAGACAATCATCTATGAAGGGAATCTTGCTTTCTTTAATTAATCTGGATAAATAAAAAAAATTAACAGGCTTTAATAAATACCTCGCGAAGTTTCAGTGGCAACAAGGACCAGTCTAGATCATAATTGAAACAAGTTTGTAGATCCAGGTCGATATGATTGAGCCGGTTAGAGATACTGCTATTGCTCAGTGGTACATGTAGGCGAGATCATGTGCTGAAGCCTCGATGTGTTTGATAACCATGAACTGAAGAATCTGTAATAATACTACGTTGCAAGTTAAGTAACTGCCTCGAAACATAAGCCCCGCTCTGGGAATAGATTTACTAGATCCAATAAAAAGGTGAGATGGTATTCCAGACGTTACATGCGGCAATTGTCCTTAACAATAGCGTGTAATTATTGAAAACGGAGAAACGCCGGTACATTGTGTGGTAAACAATTAAAACATTGACCTTGTGGTTTCATGCATCTGTTATAAATCCCAGTATAAGTGATAGTAACTAAACCGGAAAAAAAAACCACAGTACCTCATTGTAGCATTGTAGCATGCGTAACTTTTCACAATTTACAATGCGGAATTTAATTTGCGGTTTTTGGCCTTGGTAACATTCCATATGTAAGAGATTGTAAATGTACGAACACCTAACCCGTTTTCTAAATACAATAAAAATGAAAAGTGCGCAGCGGCGTCAACAATTATTCAATGTTGTCTTCAACTGATGCTTGACTAACAAGTAACAATGCATGCAAAGCGGCCAATTACATGCAGCAAGTAAGACAAAAATAAACCGCGCGCAGTGGCGTCTACAATTATTCACTTTTGTGTTCTTTGATGCATTGAATAATAAGCAACAATACATGCAAACCAGCAAATAACATGCGGCAACTGAAATAACAAAAGAAAACTAGTTCGGATATGAATTAAACAATGAAAAAAGAGAAATAGAAGTGTGATGATTGCAAATAACGCTATTTAAGGCAGTGAACAGTAAACAACAGATTCATTTTCGCTACTCAGCATCATGGTGTCTTTGAGACTTTATCGCAAAGAAATCGCACTTTTATCCAAACCAGAAGTAATTGAGGAAAGAAAAAAATTAATGGAAGTAATAGACAGAGACACTTTCTTTCTTTTGAAACGTTGGCACAAGGACATGTGCCTAATTTTTTGGCAGAAGCCACCAAGTGACACGGAAACCTTCAAATTGGTACTCTTTCTTCTCGGGAATGGCTGTGCGCCAACTTTGATCATGCTAGCGCAGTATTGGGCTGAATCCATTGTTAAAGCAGAGAAGAGGGCGTGACAAGTGGATTTTATTGTCATGAATGAAGACACCAAAAAGGACAAGTGGTTCTACTTTGATGTGGACTACAATAAGCTATTCCTGAACGGCCTGCCGAAGCAGAAATAACAAGGAACGAATGAAACTATCACAAAGGCTCCTTTAGGAGCCACCAAACATCACAAAAGTCATTTACCAGAATCATGGTTCAATAACATGCCAGTTATAGACCAATGTCGTTTAAAATTTCTGTTTCATGAGTATGTTTTGGCTGGCAAAAGCAGGTGGCAAATGAGACTGAAACAGCTGTCATAGTGACTAAAAGGATCAACAACTCATTACAGCTAGACATCGCGCACACACTCACTACCCCACGTTCACCCGAAATAAATTCTTTCCTGAGGGTTTTCAAAAGAACAGAAATTACTCCCATTGAACTTGCATCCTTAAGGAAGATGTAAACCCTTTCAAAAAAGCACCCAGCATAGAGAACAAAGTAGCTTCATTGTTTTGTGGTTCCAGTTACCTTCTTCATTAATACATACATGTATCCTCTTTTAAAAAACTATTTCGTTCTAAACGGGATATGTTGTCGCTCACGCTTAAAGAACGAAGTATACATGCATATCGGACTTGTTTCTTGTGGAAGTATCCCTAGATTGATAATTTCTTTCGCTCTAAGCGGATCATATTGTCGCTTACGCATACACGCTTATGTGGCTTGTTTCTTGTGGCAGTATCCGTCGATTCATATTGTCGCTTAAAGAACAAGGTATACATGCATATGTGGCATGAATCCTGTGAAAGTATCCTAGATTAATACTTTTTTTTGCTCTGAACGGGTCCTATTGTCGCTCACGCTTAAAGAACGAAGTATACATGCATATGTGGCTTGTTTGTTGTGGCAGTATCCATCGATTCAGATAATTTTTTTCGCTCTAAACGGGTCATGTTGTCCCTCACGCTTAAAGAACGAGGTACACATGCATGTCTGGTTTGCTTGTTGTGGCAGCATGCCTTGATTGACATTTTCTCCCGCTTCAAACGCTTGATGAGATGCATTTGACGGGGCGTATATGAACCGTAAACTGCGTTCACGATCTGTACAAACCGTACGGATGGACAAACTGTTGTGACCTCTCACTGAAATAACACGTGATATATATTGAACCAAAAACTGCGTTTACACAAACCGCTGTGACCCCTTTGCGTGAATAACACGTGATTTATATTAATGTCCCACTAGTGAGGTACAATTTTCCGATTGTATACGGACCAAAACTGTCTTTTACGATCTGCCAAACGGTATGGATCGTAAATTTGTAGTTTCAAACCGTATCAGTTTTTGTATATTGGACATGACTGAATTATTGACAAAAAAGATGGTTTATTAACACTCCGAAAGTTGGTTATTGTTAGTATCGAGTGCTTTTAATTTAATTGACATATGGCGAGTCAAAAATCCTGGTGTAAAAAGTTTTACTTTGAGTCATATGTCTTCAAAGATTTTTTTGTTGCCTAGATTATTGGCTAATTTCTAATAATTTCCAGGACTTGGTCATTTCGACCAATATGTGTCCAGCTATAAAAACCGATCATATGCAGCCGTAATTATAGAATTTGGCTCGAAAGGTAATCAAGTGAAAGGACCTGGTCTTTGGAAAATGAACTGTTCTATTTTAGAAGAAGAATCGTATATAGATGATGTCACCCGGAAGATTCAGATTTGGGTTGCTGAAGGACAAAAAGAACTTGTGGACAATCAGACTACATGGGAATGGATTAAATATAATATAAGAGCCAATGCAAGCCAGTATTCTAAAAGTGACAAAGAAAAATGTCTCCAAAACGAATATACACATGCTAGTAAATTATATGAATCAGACCCTTGTGATGCAGATGCAAATCTCTTCCATGCAGCAAAAGAAAAGCTAGAATTGTTTTACGAAGAAAAAACTAAAGGAATAATTATTCCTGCATGGGCTCCTTGTTACGAACATGGCAAGAAGAGCACAAAGTATTTTCTCAACTTGGAAAAGAGAAATCACATAAAGAAGCATATGCAAAAATTGACTATTTATGAATCGGTAACAACAGATTCCCTTACAATACGATCTGAACAAAAGCGTTTCTATCAGAATTTATGGTAATTATGAAGAAGAGCTCCCCAAAAACCCTGTCGGCCGACAGTCGGCCGAGTGTTGCCGAACTGTCAGCCGACAGTTTGTGTTATGTTTGAGGCCAAAGTGTTGGCCAACAGTCGGTGACCTGTTGGCAACCTGTCGGTAACCTGTCGGTAACCTGTTGGCGGGACAAACTAAAATGACCGTAAGCATTTACTTGTCTATTGCTTCTAAACTACGCCAAAAGAGTTAAAGGCAGTTCATAACGATACCTTGAGCTGCACTTATACTACTAATATGGCTTTTGTCCACTGTTTTAGCGTTGGCTAGCGATACGTGCCCACATTGTAAACATCATTCATACATACATGACATACCATAAGAGGCCGTGTTGCATTGTAGGGCGATTTGAAGGAAAGTGTTTGTATTGATATGTAGCTTATGGTTTTCAGAGTTTTTAGCCGAGTTTTCGATTAAATTATCTTCCAATGCGATTCTTAGATTGTCTGGTGTGTTGTAAATTACGCAAGTGATATATCCTATACGCATCTGATAACAACTGATAACAACAACTGATTACCGAATTTATACATGAGTGGCAGGAATGAGACAGATAATAGATACGACCTTCTAACTTTTCAAAATAACAAAGAGCCAGGAAACGACAGCATTACTGTTGAGTTTATAAGAAGCTTTGGCCCTTGATCAGTGAACCTTTCATAAAATGTGTAAACGACTCTTTTCAGAATAAAGAATTATCAAGCTCTCAAAAGCAATCTGTAATAAGTCTTATGGACAAAAAGGCAAAGATCATACCTTATTAGAAAACTGGCGGCCAATCTCTCTGTAAAATGTAAATTTAAAGATAATGTCGAAAGTCATAGCTTCTGGGTTAAAAAATGTTTTCCCTAATATTATCCACTATAATCAAACTGGTTTAATCAAAGATTGCTACATTGGTGAAATGGTACAGTCGATTTTTGACATTATGGAATTTGCTCTTAGAGAAAATATTCCCGGAATAATGATATTTCTTGATTTTCAAAAAGCTTTTGACAGTGGTGAATGGGATTTTATCTTAGAATGTTTAGAATTTTTCAATTTTGGTCATCAATTTGTTGGTTGGGTTAAAACCCTTTATAAAATTTCCAATGCAGTATTATAAACAATGGTACGATTTCAGACTTCTTCACTATAGAACGTGGAGTAAGGCAAGGTGACCCCCTATTGCCATATCTTACTGTCTTGGCAGCTGAAGCTTTAGCCATTGCTGTTCGGCAAAATATGGAAGTAACTGGCATCACTATAGGGAAAGAGGAAACAAAACTGCTTCATTATGTGGGTGATATGAGTGCAACACTCTCAGTCATTAACTCGTTACAGGCACTTCTTGATTTATTAGAAGTTTACAAAAATGCATACGGTATAGCGATTAATTGTACTAAAACAAAAAGGAATGTTGGATCGGGTCTTCAAGAAACAACAAAATAAAACTCTTGGGTCTTAAATAGCCTGAAGAGCCTATCAAATCAAAGCTCTCTTAATCCCCAAAATGGTCTATTTATTTCATTAATACCAACCCCAGAGGTAGTAGTTACAGAATTAAATCGAAATCCCTATAAATGTTTGTGGAAAGGTACTGATAAGGACCAGATTGTCAACCATAAACCATTATGAGAAAGGGGGTTTAAAAATGATAGATCTTTAATGCATGATCAAATCCTTAAGGCTAGAGTGGTTCAAAGATGGGTACCTGGAAAAGCTATTTGCATCATCTTCTAGCGAACTATGGAGGACTTTTCCTGTGTAACTGTAATTTCGATGTAAAATTAAGACTTCTCAATCCATTCTCAATTCTATACTGAACTTTTGCATTGGCTGTCTGATTTTCGTGAAGACTTTGCATCAAATAAGGACTGGAATAATATAATTTGGAACAACAAAGAAATTCGTGTGAATGGCTCTCCAGTCTACTATAAAAATTATTTCGACTCCAACCTTTTTTATGTAAGCGATCTGTTATTTAACTTGAACAATACTGAGTCATTTGATGTTATCGCAAAAAAGACTCGAAAAACAAACTTCCTAGTATGGACTGGACTTCACTATTCTGTGCCAAATTATCTAAAAAGTAATATAATCACTGCCACCCCATCACCCCTTTGTTTTATCTTTTGGCATGATTCAATGCTGTCCCCAATAGAACATAGCCTGGTCAACACACACTTGCTGCAAAAGATCATGTGTAAACTTGAAATGTACAATATGTATCAGCTGCAATTACACAAAAGATTTTACATACAGTGTGCATTTTAGTCACGTTTTAAATATTTCACACGCATGACAGTTCTGTGTGGTCGCGCTGCAGATCAAAGATCACTGTGGTTCTGTCAAGAGCAAACCAAACTCATCTTGTGCTATTTTTATTCACTGTATTGGTTATGGCCAGTCATCAAATTGGAAGAGTTGAATTCAAAGAGTACTACTCGTGGATGCGAAGCCACTATGCTTACAAGGACATTTCCAAGCCTGTTATTGGTACAACGCCCACTTTACAGAGGCAACTGAAAAATGCAAAAGATCCGCATGTTGTTGCTATTGTAGAAGATACTGAACACATTGTTGGCCATGTCCCATTAGGTTTAACGAGGATTGTGTCGTCTTTTTTAAAAAGGCTAACTACAAGGCAAAAGCAGAAATCTGTGGAAAACCCATCAATCGAGGAACTGGCTTGGGAATGGAAATTCCAGTTACTTATAAGATTTACGGCAGAAGGAAACATTTGGACAGACTGGACGAACTTAAGAGAAAAAGATGAAGAAATTTAGATTGATGGACAGAAGGAGCGGAAATGGACCAAAAAAGACAAGGACAATCTTAAAAAGCAGAAAAAAGGGACTTGGTATGTGTGCAAATATTCCAAGATGCTGCTCAGTGTCCGCCACAATGAGAGAGAAAACAATAAAATTGTGATGTTGGGACCGAATAAAGTTTCCGCCTGTAACTTTTGGGGATTTAGCTGTGGTCCATAACAGCGGGGTGTCTGCAAGGCGGGAGTTGACTATACAATAGTGCATTTAACATTCCACTCATCATTGCCACACTGCCACATACAAACACAGTCATTGCATCATCAGCTAACAGTACACCACTGATTACAGACAATGCATTCAACATTCCACTCATCAACCCTACACTGTCATCTACAAACCCATTCAATGCATCATGCACTGACAGTACACCACTGCTTACAGACAATGCATTCAACATTCCACTCATCAACTCTACACTGTCATCTACAAACACATCCAATGCATCATCCACTGACAGTACACCACTGGCTACAGAGCATGCTTCAACCTTCCACTCTTATTAACACTACACTGTCATCTTTAAACACATTCACTGCACAATAATCTACAGACCTAATCACTTTACCACCATTTAATGTATCCATGTATGAAACAATAATACCTACTGGTCACCTACAACCAGTGGGGTGGTAAACTACTGCAACAGAGACAATCACATTACAGACAGTGTTCGTCAAAGTGCTGGATGTCGAAAAGAAAGTAGCACAAATTATTGACTACCTGGGTATTGGCAAGAAAACCAAACAATCATGGTACTGTGGTTACTGCAACTGAGCCAATGTTAATTGTAAATAACCAACTTCATGCAGCTAAAACAACTGCGACCAATTGTGGCTCTTCATGTAAAATACCACCTTCTGTGAAGCAAATGGCAGTCTGTGTGAGCACCACCAAGGATAATCTACCACAAAATCTGTTGCTGAAAATAGTCTCTTCTGAAGAGAGAAGAGCAAGAAATTGCTCAGGGCGCTCTAACTGTAAAGGGAAAGTGTCCAAACTCCTTAACCAAAATAACCTTACGGCCATAAAAGAGTGTGTGTTGAGCAATACCCAGACGTGCCTTTATAACTACAAGAACGAGTCTGGAAGGAGGAATGTGTTAAGGTGATAGATGCCTTTTTCAGAAGGGAAAGGTGGTTATCCGTTTAGAACGAAAAACAAAATTTGGAGGCAGAGTAAAGTTGAGAATATTGCACTTTAGCCTGAATTTCAGCCTTGTCTTCTGATCAATCGCTCCAAAAGAGGATCTGAATCAAATACCAGTCACATCCTGTTACTTTTTCTTGACAAATTCCAGTAACATACACCCTACTGCTTTTCTAAATTGGTTCTGCACCCATACATTGTAGATACCGGGTAAATTAAGGACATTAGTGTCACTGAAGGAAATACCTGAAATAGTTCATTGTGTTCTAAACAACAGTGCGAGTCAGTGAATTTCATCCAAGTCTTGAGTAGTAAATTGTCACCAGACCAGTCATTGTTACTAAAGAGATGGCTGAAATTCGGCAACAGTTGTATAGTGCTCAGTGCTTCTGATTGAATAGCGTCTCGTTAAAAAACAAAACCTGCTGTCATTTAGCATAACATTTTTCACTTTTCTAGCTTCAGTACGGTATACTAGAAAAGTATTTAACATATTTGAGTTCCAATTGTACATTTTTAACATGTGGCAGTGGCATGTGGTGTAGCTTGAAGAATTATCAGCAGCCACTTTATAGCATGTGTACAGACTTTATATTCCATCTTTGTTTTCCTTACATGTAATGCAAGTGTTTTAAGTAAAATGCATGACGCTTTGCTCGATGACTTGATAGACAGGTTTGACAAGCCTTCGTTTTTGACATATCAACGGCAACCGAAGATAAGCATGGGAAACATGAACGTTCACTCACTGAATACTCATGTAAGATAGCTTGTCACGGGAGGAAGCAAGTTATAAGTTAAAGGGGTAGTATCATGGGATTTATCCCTTTTATTTTGACTATAAATTAACTAAATCGATTTTCAGGGTCTTGTTCATTGTTAAGTTGCTCATGGATCACCGCAGTGAGACAAAAATCGATCAAATTTTAAGAGAAAAACGAGCCACACTAAGTTAGTAAGAAATTTATCTAAGATGCAAAGGGAGTACTTGAAAACATCGGCCTGACGTTTTCAAATTGGCATTCACTTTAATGTTGGTTACAGAATGGTTTCTGTGAGCTAAAATAGCCGTTTTGAAGAAAATCTGGGCCTTAATTTTTTTTTGCCACCGGTAAACAGATTTCCTTTGCTTTCCAGATTTTTCCTACAATCCATGACACTGCCCCTTTAAGCTTTGCATTTCTCCTATTTTCTGGCTGCGTTGAATAATAAATCTCTTATTGGAGGATTTAGAGTGTAGTACCGCAGGATATTTTTACTCATCTCTTGTATTTTGACTTTCTTACAGACTCGCCAAAATACATAAAAATAAAAATATCCCACGCTACTAGACACTAAATCGTCCAATAAGATATATGCATTATGTAGATCAATACCGGCTGTACTCCTTTTATAGTATCCTCCTGCTGCTCCTTCCCGGACAATAACAACTGGTACAACTTTATCAATATGCCCGATATATCTGGTACACATCTCAGGGGTTACTGTGGACCAAAATGCTTTAATTCCCTGAATTAGCTCCTCCTTTGTCTTGGACTTGACAAATTTCCTCAAAACCATTTCAGTGTATGCCAAAGGTTCTCAATGGGTTGAGATCCTAACCAGTAAATTGAAAGGATGTTTTGGCTGACCTTTACTGTAGTGTTGTTCCCCAACTTTGTGAGAGGAAAGGCGAGTATAAAACTAAATCTTAACTGAACATTCGTCTGTGAAAATAACATCAATGAAGTCATCCTGATATTCAAAATGTTGAAACAGTGTTCTGTTCTCTTTGCCTTGTTTACTTCTTTGATGAGCTGACAGTACTTTGTACCGCCCCACCTCCAACCAAGTTTTCGTCACACTCGCCAAACAGGTTGCGGCAAAACAACAATGTCAAATCTGACTTGCAGAATTCATGCAAGTTCTAGAGCCAAAAGCTCATCATCTGCTTTCATTTCTTGATCAATAGCATTAGTGATGTATTACAAGTTTCTTCCTTCTTCCTTTCATAGGACGATTGGAGAGTCTACCAGTTTTCAGTTCCTTTGTATCGTTTTAGGAAAAGACTAACTGCTGGTCTCAAAGTTACAATCCCATCTTCGCCATTTCACTTACACTTTTACCAGGAAGAAAAGTGTGCTACGAGTCTAAAAAGCCCATTAGGCCGCTGCTTATCTCCTGTTACTGTAACATGAAGCAACTAGGAGTAGTTCTACTCCCCCCTGGATGAGATGCTAGTCCCTCAGAGAGTTAACCCCAGCATTAAATTCGCCGGTACCCATTTATACACCTGGGTGGAGAGAGGCACCATGAGAGTAGAGTGTCTTGTGCAAGAACACAACACAATGTCCATGGCCAGGACCCGAACCTGCACCACTTGATCAAGCGCACTTGACTAAGCACACTAACCATGAGGCTACCGCACCTATCACAACTTTTACCAGTAAAACCCAAGTTAATTATTCGTTTTCCCCAATTTGCAGTGAATGTTACTGGTTTTTGTGAAAGCATTCCTTTGAAACGGTTGTACAATCGTTCTAGTGAAAGGGTTCCAAGGGACGCGTTCTTGTTCTTTTAAAAGAGTTACATGGAATGCATCCAATGGAACCACAAGAGTGCAGAGCTGGAATGGATTCGTAATGGGTTTTGAACAGATACAGAACGAATAAGGAAACAGAAATTGAACGAATATGTAACACGTTTCGTTTATTGTTCCCTGTTAGGTTAATTCTGAGCAGTACTGTAGTCTGGAACTTAGGGATTCTGCATCATTAGAATCTTTTAAGAACAATTATAGAAACAACCTTTTTCATGTACAACAGAAACTACATCATTTGCTGTCAAGTTATATTTTATTTTTTGTTACAATTCTTATTCTTATCACATAGACATTGTATAGTTTTATTAATAGATATCTTCGAATTTAACATACATTCCTTCTTTTAGCTCTTACATCTCTAGTATTAGTAGGCGTAGCTGTAGTAGTAGTGGCAGTAGCAGTAGCAGTGTTAGTAGGCAAAAAATAAGAAAGGAACAGAGGAAAAAGTATGGGATTACATCTGTTTTGAAACTGCAGCTGCCATGGAACATATTCACTTGTGTGGGTATGTGCATAATTTGAAGGATGGAAAAGCAGGAAGATGAGCGGAATCACCCTTGAATCATCGATTTTGGAAAGAGTATACTGATCAGCAAGGCAGTTAACCCAGTGGCTAAACCGATTCATGACAGGAAACTTTATAATTCCATTGCCCCTAAACTCGTCGTCAGAACGGGGAAGCTGTCTGTCGAGAATGATATCTTCTCTCTGGCTTTTCTTGTGAAGAAGAGTGTATACAAGTTGCTGGCTTGAAAAATTCTGTTGGGTAATGGAAAGAATGCTTTGTCGCAGATGGCCAAATATCGTCCCCCAATTTCTTCTATAAAAGCATCCTTTAGTTCGGACATTGCAATTTTGGAGTAAAACGTAGTGACAACCTTGTGTTGCTTTTTGCATAGCTTGACACCCAAGAAGTGAACAGATTAACAAAAACCCTTTTTATAACTTCCCTCCCAGTTGATAAACCACACTAAAGCACACTACAGTTAAGTTATGTTCCTCTTCTTTTTGTGGTAGTGCACTTACAAGTGCACTACACACTATGTCACCGGGTTGTATGAATGTAAGAGGGTAAGTGCATGACAATAGGCCTGCAGCGCGTGCATAACTCATGAACATAAACAGGTCTCTTGGAAGCGTGCTTGAGTTTCAATAAAATGAGCCCCAAATTCAGCAAGAAATTGTGATGCTGACGAATAATAAAGCAGCTGTTATTTCCAATACCATGGAATTACCGGGGGTTAAATAACTTCGTTTGGGAGAGTAAATTTTTGACTTTGCAGAAACAATGGTCAACCTCAAGAGTTCGTGATTGTGATCTTTGTGTTGAATTCACACATTTCTTGTCAATCTTTAAAACACTAAAATAACAAAAACAAAAACTCAGTGTCTTGGCCATAATTTTGACACAGAAGTATCCTTTGTTTCGTGAATAAACATGCCACGTAACTTGATTACGGTGCCCACTGAATTTGACGTCACTTTCGATTTACTCGTGCAGCCAAAACTACAATAGAAAAATTGAACCTAGCAAAAATCTCTCAGAATATTTTTCGCTGATGGTAACCTTTTATATTTCTCTGTTCAAAATTGAAGTTGTTTTCATGTCATAAATTTTGTTGCTGATGGCAAAATAGTTTATTCTTCTGCTCTTCCTAAAACCTGTGTATGTTTGCATAAAGCAGGCAAAAAAAAATCTGTACCTTGCTTAGTTCGAATTTTTGAGTGTTAAAATAGAATTTTCGGCCATATGTTTCTGACGAGTTGTACATGTATATTTTGTGCACTACCACACGTACGCAATGCGTACCTATTTTTTTTACTTTCTTATCTGTTGCAACTGCTGGAGAAAATACAGGACTGTTTCAGGAATTGAGGAAAGCATGGCTACAAGTTCTGCTATTTTAAACTTTCGAAAACGCCCTTTACACACTTGACACCACTGGAAATGAGTATAACCCAGTGAGAGATGCATGCTAAATTGCAAATTGATAGATTGCTCTTTCCAGAGCCCAAGGAATTTTTTTAGCCACAGTTTGGGCTAAACAAGACAAATGCCTTTAATTCTCATAGTTAAATTTGCAGAACAGATGATTTTCATTAATAATTGAAAATTAAAACCGAACAAAATGAAGTTCGACTTAATAAAATGCAAAATACAGATAATAAGTGCAAAATTTTATTCAATGAAGCGGACTCTGCTCAGAATTTTTAAAGAAAATGATGCAGACTCTAAAGTGAACATCTTGGATGACGTTCTGCTCTCTGTTCTGAAATCACACGCTCCCATTAAAGCGATTAAAATACGGATTAGGCCTTGCTTTTTGGTCAACCAGGATATCAAGGATCTTATGAAATCTAGAGACCTCCTACTGAAGCAATTCCTCTGGACGCGCCGAAACGCCGACTGGCAGAATTTTAAAGAATCACGCAACATAGTCAAGAAAATGTTACTCGGAGCTGAAAGCAGACACACTTTTGAAGAGGTTAGACTTCATAAGAACAACTCTAGTTCGCTTCGGAAGATTATCAACTGTGCTATTCCTTTTAAAGACAAAAGAAAGTCCAGTTTATACCAAAAACCTGACAGTTGTAGCAAACGAGTTCAATAATTTTTAGCAAGGTTGGCAAAAATGCCGCTGATGCATCTAGGCACCTGTCAGAAGAAAGTAACATCACAATTCCAGAACTTTCAATTGATGTTGATTCTACCCTCGCCCCTGATAAACTATTCAATTTAACAACAGTGACATGTGAGGAGGTTTGTTGAGTTGTTGCATCTCTACCGCTGAATAAATCACCTGGACCTGACAAAGTAAGTGCTCGCATAATAAAGGGATTGCTTGCCTGTCATCCTTGGCCCTTTGACCGAGATTATCAATTGCTCTATACTTACCAGTACATTTCCTGCTAAATGGAAAGAGGCCGAGGTGATACCAGTACTTAAAGACGGTGACCATGAAGAAGCAGCCAATAATAGGCCATTATCTCTTCTAGCTGTTGCATCCAAAGTATGTGAGAAGATTATTTTGAATCAATCCAACGCGTACTTCGCAGCCAACAAATGTCTTACGTCCCACCAAAGTGGTAATAAAAAGGGACACTCTAGTGATACTTTAAATATTCATCTTGCGGAAAGTGTACTTGAAGCAATAGATAAAAAGCAGATTACCACTCTAGTTTTACTAGAACTCTTAAAAGCTTTTGACAGCATTGACCATGCAAGGCTGCTTAGCAAACTGTCCATCGTAGGAGCCTCACCTTAGACTGTCAATTGGTTTAAGAGCTATATATCCAGTCAATATCAATATGTGACAATTGGATCGACCTACTCAGACACCATGCCAATCATCCATGGCGTTCCTCAAGGAGCGATTTTATCACCACTGCTTTTCTGTATTTATCTGAATGATTTACCCTTAGCACCCAGCTCTTGTAACCTGGAATCATACCCTGATGATTCAAAGTTATTCTT
>NW_027179715.1:245000-252500 GCF_036669935.1 Montipora foliosa | reverse complement strand
CAAGCACTAATTCAGCTCCTTTCAGCGACTTTACTTGCTTCAAAGTCACTCCCCTGGAGTAGTAGAAATATCTAGATTTTATCCAGTGGACACAGAATATTTCATTACCCTGCAATGGTGTCACAGTCATTTGTAATGGTGTTTTGGTGGATCTTTAAACAAAATATACCCTTAAAGCAGCTCAAGAATGGAACGTCAATTGGATAAAACAAGACAGGCAATAAAAAATAGATATCTGGAATCTTGAAAAAGACGAGTAATGGACTTTGACAGCAACTGCATCATTTGCTATTGGATATGTGAGCAGTTCCTTCTAATTTCTTTCAATAAAATTTTTGCCTGTAAAAGGTTTTAGTGAGATTTCTCTGTCTTCGTGGATGGACTGTGTTAAAAAAGGTTCTGATGTAACTGATTTGCATGTGTGGGTTAATATTGAAATACCAAAATTTTTAGCCACTTTGTATTTCAAGTGTTCTTTCTTGCAAATGATTAAGGGGAAGCCATAGTTTTGCACGTCAGAAAAAAATTGTTTAGTCATTCTAGTGTAAAATGAACTTTCTTTATTTTCTTTCTTTAAGCATATCTACAGCGCATTTAGGGGAATTTTTGCATTCTTGATCATTAATTTATGCAACAGTTTTTTACAAAAAAGAAGCTATCTCAATAAGGAGCTTTTTAAAATTGTTTCAAGAATGGTAAGATAAAACGTGTTGATTCGGCTCACTCTATTTGTCATATTTCGAATTATTACTCACTACTTACCAATTAACATGGAGAGCGACTTTGGATTTTTCAACATTCTGTTGCTTCAGTCTAACCCATAATCATTCAGTTAGCCAAAGCCTTTTATTTGCGATCCATTTCCATTCCTTTTGTGTTTGTCACGTTTATATATTGCCGTACTTCAGGTTAACATGTTCATGAATTTGCTTTTGCACCTCAAAGATGTTATTGCAGTTGAAACCTGTGACTCTTCAGCAGTGTCAGTTCAGCACATGCAGAGCCCCCGTGGAAGTGAGACTTTTGGGTCAACATTCAATTAGATTGAGAGAAGCGTAAGAGACTTAGCATGTGAAATGCGAATTTTCTCAGAAGTAGAGAAACAACAGTTGTTGAATGGAAGCTGCCCTTCATAGTTTCGCACCCTTGGGGTTGTTACTTTTTCACACGCTTTCGTGATAGAAATTTATAATTTTGTGGTTCCTTAGGTCTTCTGTTTCTTGCACGTTGTACTCAAGTAATTAGTTGCTTTCCTCTAAAAGCAACTTAATTACATCTAGCCTTCACAGCACGACTCACTCCTTTTATCATTGTTTAGTGAAAGTGCCTTCTTTTGTTCTTTATTCCATTTTCCTTTATCCCATGTTAAGCCTAAGATTACAGTTTAGAATGTTATATTGGTAGATTTCTGTTTATTTTATGTTCAAGCTACAACCCTGAACAAAATTGTGGAGACACTATTTCTCTCCATATGAAAATAAATTTCTTTCAGTAACATAAATCTGCCATTTACAAACCCACCTTTCCTCCCCACACTCCCCCCCAAGAATGTTGTTTGCGGTTCTCAGAAACAACTTTGCTTTGGGTGGGGAAGGGGGAGGAGGTCTTTTAGGGCTCTTATTGTAGTTACCGATAAAGGACTAAATTTGAGTTACTTTTGTCCAAGATTGTATTTCAAACCACATAAGAAGATGGAAGAATATAGAAATCATTGCTCCATTTAAATCTGTACTTTTAAACATTAAACTTTTGTACTTTTGTACATTAAACAGTCTGCTTGTAAACCAATCAGGAGGCTCTATTTTAATTGTGGTTTCCCCAACGGAATCATTCTGCCTTTCGACTAATCATGAAATTGTTTGCAGATATCATATCAACCACAGACGGAACAGTCCGCAAATTAACCAATGAAAAGAGGTATTTCTGATCTATTTACAGCGGTCTTACCCATAGTGACTATAAAAGAGACTCAGCCATGAATTCATTGTCAGTCCGCTCAAGCAGACAGTTTTAAGCAACATGTCTTCTCGTGATGAACTTGAACGACAAGCGCCCCATCCTCCACAGGATCCTGCTGCTTTAGCTGCTGTTGTTGAACCTCCAGCCCTGAATCAAGACATTCACGAAGACCCTTCTCAAGTCCAAGAGGTATTTATTCTTTCATTTCTTTTTTTCATGCATTGCTCGGTTCATCCACGTGTTCAGCATTTCGCTTACTCTTCCCTTATAAGGTTCTCTTGTCATACTGTTGGCGCTCTTTTTGTCTTCTGTTTTTTTCCAGGTTACATTCTGCTCTTATTTTCTTTATTAGGCTTTGCGCAAAGCGTTTTTTGCAGATTTGTGCAGGTTTTGGTTCTTTTTGTTTGCCCCGTGCAATTTTGCTTTTGTGTTCATTCAATAGTTTGTTTATTAATATTTGTTTCTCCATGCTTTTGTTCATAGTTTCAGTGTTTTATTTTGTTATTGCATGGAATGTTATTTATCTTAGTTTTTTCCTCATGCAAATTCAGAATATGTAAACCAAATTAAAGCAGCTATAACTCAAACTAAGCACGAATATGTACAAGATAACACTGTTACACCTGGGCTATTATTGGAAATGATAAAAATGAAAATTAGGGAAGCATCACTTAAGTATGGAAAATCAAACAAGGAAAATATTAAGCAAAAGAAGGATGACATTGAAAAATCAATAAAACCCTCGAGGGACGAATTCCCAATACCCTTGCAAATAACTCCCAAGATTTGTGGATGGAATTGGACATGAAAAGACGTGAACACGAAACCCTGTACCTCTCCATCTGGCCAGACCCTTGAAAACCGACAAATAGTCTACCTGACAAGTGACTCCAACAAGCTGTTTCTCAGCTGAGAGACCTGCACAGCGCTGGGCATGATTTTGGAGCAGTTCCCTACTGTAGGTGAAACCCTCCAGGCACACACAGAGGTGGTACAGGACACCACCACCGATGCTGCAAGCCAACTCCCCCAGGCCACCACCTCACCTATACCTGAGAGGGCACATAGCACACCTTGCACCTGCCCACGCCGCCAGAAACCACCGCCCCCGCCAACACATCTACCCTTCCCAGCAACTGAGACTAACAGGCCGCACCTGCAACAATGGCTTCTGGACTATTACAGCACCAGCCACTACCACTGATGGAGGGTGTCCCTATGAGGCTCATGGTCGACCCTACTACGGAACCAGTTGCCCACCACACCCACGTTCCTGTCCCACTTCACTGGCAAGCGGACTTCAAGGACTTCACTTGGAGTTCTGCGACTGCAGCAGCATCATGCCTGGGTCTGAACATTGGTGCATCTGGGTTGAGTGTCAAAGCTGTTTCTTGATTGTCGTCTTCATCACAGGACAGCTCTAACGGGTACAACAGCTGCACAGGACACTCGACGTGTGACCGTCCGACCCATATCTTAGCACCACGAACTACTCCACCTCTTCCAGCAATCAGTTGCTCCACAATCCTTAGTGGCCAGCAATTTCGGTTTCGTTCATGGGACTTCACGATAACAACGTCTCCAACAGCTAGAGAATTCTCTTTTCCTTTCTTTCCGCATCTGAGCCGGTGATGCTCACGCAGCGCGCTCAAGTATTCGGTCGTCCACCTACACCACATCACATCTTTCATTTTCATCAGGAACTTGGCGCATTTCCTTAAATCTCTTTCTTCTATGTGATAGGGGTGCAACTCGGGCAGAACACTGGAGTTTAACATCAGGAAAACATTCGGTGTTAACGTCAGAAGTTGCACGTCGTCTTCCACATAACACAACGGGCGGTTGTTCATCGCAACTTCAATGTCCAGGATGACTTCACTCAGTTCTTCCCAGGTAAGCAGACCTTGGCCAACTGTTTTGTAGAACATGGACTTCATCAATCCAATGAGACGCTCAAACTGTCCACCCCACCATGGTGCTAGGCTGAGGTTGAACTGCCACTGGATGGAATGCTCGCTCAGGAAGGAATGGAATCTTTCATCTCTCCGCACCTTCTTTACCCACTTGGTAGCGGCGACAAAGGTTTTACCATTGTCTGAACAGACTTTCGATGGACGTCCTCTCCTGGCAATAAAGCGCTTTAAACTTTGGATGAAATCAGTAGTCTCCAAACTTGGCAATAACTCTAAGAACACTCCACGAGTAAGGCTACACGAATACAAGATCACGTACGCTTTACGTTCTTCCTTGCGCTTGCTGTGGTACTTCACAGAACCGGCGAACTCAACACTTATCACATTGAAAGCTGTAGTTCCTTCTGTTCTCTCGCTAGGCAGCGGTGCGGTGGGTGGATTCTTCAAGGCTACTGCTTGAAAGCGTTTGCAGCCACTGCAATTCTTCACGGTTTTCTTGACTAACTTCCGCAGTCGGGGTACCCAGAATTTTTCTCTCACTTTCATCATTGTCAAACAAACTCCCCCATGGAGTGTAGTCACGTGGGCATGCTGAACCATCTTAGCTGTAAAAAGGACTGAATCTGGCAGGTAGATGGGATAATCTCCCTGTACACAACCTCTGCATTCCAACGAAACCATGTTTGTTTTGTTGTAGGTTGAGCAATGCGTGTCCGCATATTTGACAAATCCAAACCCACCTGCCTCGCCAAAGATTGGTCCAAGACCGGCATCGGATACTGGCTCTTTCAAAAACACTGCCGATGCCCCACAAACATGCCTTTCTGCTGCCGTACAGGCTGGAAAACAACATAGGTCGGAAGTCGCTTCACCCATACAGCTGAATCCCGCTACTCCTCAATTGAGGGGGAGACCCTCGCCGTCGCCAAAGCCAGATTCTTTGTCCTTGCCTGCAGTGACATGACTGTTGCTGTGGATCAAAAGCCCCTGCTCAAGGTGCTTGGTGATCAATCCCTCGAGGACATTCCAAACGCTAGACTCCGTAACATCAAGGACAAGACCCTGCGTTATAGATTCAGAATGGTATACATCCCTGGCATTCGGCACAAAGCAGCTGATGCCGCATCCCGCTACCCCACTGGCCCAAAAACCCCACAAATGCTGATCCTACCAGACCACATCGCCACCACCAGTGATTCACCTACCCCACCCCCACGTTCATTCCTGGATCACATCCGCTGTGACGAGCCGCGGCTTGCATCATGCTCCCTTGCAATCAATGACCAGCTGGCATCATCAGCTTCATCAGCACTGTGTACTATAGCAGTCACATGGGACAGGGTCAAAGTGGCGACAGCGAGCAACCACGACATCGTACACCTGATGTCTATCATTGAGTCTGGCTTCCCAACCGTCCGCCATGAGCTGCCACCCACACTCCCGGAGTATTATCAGTTCCGTGGCCACCTCTACACAGTAGACGGCATCATCCTCTACAAGGACAGAATAGTCATACCACCTTCACTCCGCCAACATGTCCAGTCTGTCCTCCACTCAGTACATCAGGGTGTGACTTCCATGACTGTCCGCGCAAAAACCACCGTCTTCTGGCAAAAATTGAGGTCCTGCACAAAAGATGGGGACCAAGATAAAGACAATTTGCCATTTATACATTAATGTCTGATCCTTAACCATGGCAAGGATTATCACAAACAAATAAGAAATTGGTAATCGATCACCACATATTAGAAGTTTTAAATAACATTTTTATAAGTAGTCGTTGCCGATCCACAGATCATAAACAAGGAAATCATCGACTGTATTGAGAAGAGCCCAAGGAGCTTAAGGGTAAAAAAATTGAGTTTACAGGAGTACCTTTTTACTTAATGGCCTGCAAGCTCTTCAATTGCCAGCACGGGAGAGACAGAAATGCTGCTGTGAAAAGGAAACAACAACAACAAGAACAAAAACAAGAATATTGCTATTATTCATTATTTTATTTGAAATCCAATTTGAGTAATGAATAATAGCTTCGATTTTTTTAGGATGGAAATTTTGTCTTTAAAAAGAATAGATTCCTAGCACAGCCGTCCAAAAAAGCAAACTGTCCAGCAAGATTAAAACTGAGGGATGTTGTAACATTTCCAGATTACAAGGTAGATAACAATTACAATTTATTGTAAAGTTGCATGATCTTGCAGCTAACAGGTACACACTACATTCCAGATTGAAGAGGATTCAAAAAATGCAAGGGCAAAGACATCAAAGAGACTGAAGGAAGATCTAAGTAAAGGAACAGTGAGATATGAGAGAAGAATCTATATAGAATTTCCCTCTAGTACAGACCACGCACATCACCTCATGGGGGAGGTAAGACAATAGACAATAGAGAGAAAAAAACGATTTGAATGTAATATTAGTCCTTGAAAAGATAATGCTACACCCAAAAATGAATAATTAAATAACTACGCTTACACAGGGATTGACCTTTAATTCATCAGAGTCTATCGTCAGTACTCGAACTGATTAGTTTCTCCAGCAATAAGTTAAGGGTGCCTCTCATTCAATTATATGTTTAGTTACTGTCAAACTGGAGAAATGATAACGACCTGAAATGTTCTAGACTGAATGACCATTAACAGCAAAATTCAGGAAATGTGAGCACTGCACATAACCCCAAAGTAATCAGCAACAATCATCTCACCCAAGTGACTTTTACTTGCACCATACTAAATTCTATACATATTTTCTAGTGGATTTCACATCAATATATTGCAGTCATTGTTTTGGGTTTAACATATGCTTAAACATTTTGCAGGGAAGTGGCCTTTCCCAACCTGTGAATAGCAGGATAATAAAAAAAATTGATGAGCTAGTCTATGAAGGCGTGAAAAACACTCATGAGATGCGGAGACACATAAAAAGCTATGTGAAAAATGAAGTACTGTCTGAAGATGAAAGTCAACCGTCTCTTCTTCCCAAAGCTAGCTGACATCACAAGTCACCTGTACCGTGCTTCTGTAAAAAGTCGATTCTCTAAGATAGATCAAGAAAATATTGCACAAAGAATTTTTCAGTGGAAATCTGTGAACCAAGGAGACCTCTTCTTCTTCCAGCCATACAGTGCGGATTCTCCCAACAAAAATGATCCACCTGAAGGCCATTCTGACACTACCCTGCTCTTAGTCCATCAAAGTTCCTGGCAGCATACACTCCTACAAAGATATGGCAATCACATGTGCTTGCTGGATGCCACTTATAAAACTACTTAATATGCACTACCCTTATTCTTCCTTGTGGTCCAAACGAATGTCGACTACCATGTGGTTGGATCATTCATAACACAAAACGAAACTTCTGCATGCATAAAAGAGGCATACTTCAGAGAGAGATGAATGGATGGAAGCCCAAATACTTCATGACAGACAATTGTGAACAAGAGATCACAGCCATTGAAGAAGTATTTCCAGGTAGGCAGGGAGTTAAAGGAACTTTTATGACCTTTGATGGATAGTCATTGCATAAAACAATACTCATTAAGTAATCAGAAATAAGTTCTGTTAATTCTGAAAAAACATAACAGCATAAAACTACAAGCAAAACAACAAAAAACACACAAACATATCCT
>NW_027179715.1:217500-237500 GCF_036669935.1 Montipora foliosa | reverse complement strand
CAGTCCCAAGGACTGTACCAGGAACCCCTACCACAATACCAACAACCTGCACTACAATGCCAGCAACTCCCAGGACTATATCAGCAGACTTCACTACAGTGCCACGTACCCCTGCCGTAACAAAACCAACGACTGTCATAGAATCAGTAAGCACTATCACAGCATCAGCAACCCTAACCACAGCAAGGGAAAGAGCGCCTAAAGAACCAGTCACCTATGTACCTGAAACCCCACCATTCGTACCAACGACTGCGAGAACACAACCTGTCACAGTATCATCAACCTCCTTCAAAGTATCAGCAACCCCCACAACAGAGCCAGCTGCAACAACAATGCATAAAAACCCCACCCAGGTGACTGCAACTACCAGCAACACACCAGTAGCTCCAACCGTAGGAGTAGAAACCTCTACACAAGGACAACCTTCTTGTCATCCAGTGTCCCATTACTGAAGAAACAAATACCCCCACAAAAACATTATTCTATTCCACCACACCTCCCATCTTAATTCTTGATGATGATGAGGATCCATGCAGTTCTGTCATATAGCTTACTATAAACAGTGCTGATAATACTGAGTACTCACTCTCTACAAAGAAAGTAAGGATGGAATATCGACACCCACCTACTGGCTGAATGACTCAGAAATGTATGCAGCCCAAATACTGCTCAAGACATCTTTCCCACAAGTTGATGGCCTTCAGGATCCTGCTGTCAGAGGCCCCTAGTAATACCTGCCACCTCTGAGTTTGTACAGGTGATAAATGTTGGCAGGCACTGGGTGTGCATTAGTACAATTGGTTGTCAGGCAGGTGTTTTCAAAGTGTTTGACAGTTTGAACAAAAATCCATGTCCACTTTTGATTGACCATGCTTGCCGCATGCTGTTGTGCCCTTTGGACACTGTAACATTTGTCGATGAGAAGGTGCAAAGGCAAGTTGGTGGCAGCGGCTGTGGGTTGTTTGCCTTCGCATTTGCTACTGACTTGTGTCACGGTTTAGACCCATCCACACAGACGTACAGCCAGAGCCAGATGCGCCAACACTACATAAGCTGTCTGGAATCTGGGCAAATGACTCCTTTCCCCAAGACAAGCAAAAGAGTGCAATACCACCTGTCATGCATGAGGACCTCTGTGCCAATGTACTGCCTCTGTAGGCTGCCAAATGATAAGAAAGAGTATGTGGAATGTTTTACATGCCATGGCTGGTACCATCCTGACTGTGCCTCCATACCAAAGTGGGCAATCAATTCAAGGCTACAATGGAGATGCCAGAAATGTAAAGTTAACAGACAAAAAAAGGGATTAGCAAAGATGCTATCATCAGTTGATAATTAAAGTAGTTAATTGTGACAAGTAATGTCATTTGGCTTTTTCCCATAACAAATGTGTTAATCTTACTAACTAGTTTTGCCCTATAAACCTACAGTACTGAAAAGCAAACACAGTACCAAAAGAAATTATCGAAAAAGAACGGAATATATTGACCAGAGGTGCAAAGATACTAATTTTATTTTCCAGTGGTAAATCTGGCAAAAAAACACCATTATTGATATCTTCATGATAGAAGATATGAAAAATATATATGACACCCCCTTCTGGATGTGGTCTTGTACCGTGGATTATTTTTCAGTAAAACATTGACAAACAGAATGGTCGGAATTGGTTATCTCTAAATCAGAGTATACGTTAACATTCATTACTATCCAGGCCATTTGGAACCCTACCTGAAACAAACACAGATTACACCTTTGTTTTTGCTTCTTAATATTGGCATGGTGGAGCCCCATGTGTTTTCAAGGCCAACTTAGACATGTATTTACATGTATTAGTCTCCTTTTCACATACAAATGTGATAAATGGCTACTACAGTGAAACCTGTATTAAACGGACACCCTCGGGGAATGCTCTAGTGTCTGCTTAATACAGGGTGTCCGCCTAATACAGGTTTTGATAAATAACGTTTTATGAGGTGTCAAATACCATTAAAATGAACGGTGGAAATGTTTAGAATACTCCCAACGACTGCGACAAAATATGTTTGCATTACAGTATTTAATTTTTTTTATTTAAGTGGAACAACTGATCCGATTACTACAAACATAGATTACACCTCAAATTTGAAAAAATCAGACGAGTGAAACAAGCTCTATACAAACATAATGAATCAATACTGTACTCTGAAACTGATCAAATGAGCGAAACAAGCTGTATATTGTACATAAAAACCATAAAAACTTTGTCCTTTTCTAAGCTGTTGAATGTACTAATCTTTAACAATAATAGTCATCAATTCTTGATTGTTTGAGGTTTTTAAATTTCATTTTCTGAAGCAAGTCGGTTGCCTTGCTAATGGCCAGCGTTAGATCTTCTTGTCCATGATATCTGGAATATTCCAGCAGCATTTCAGATAATCGTAACGCCTCATAAGTACATCCAACCAACCATTGGAAGCGGCGAATCCTTCAATTCCTGACTTTTCAGCTATTAATAGAGCTTCTTCTTGCTGCATAGTACCAGAGACTGGTATGTTAGATGATCTGCATAACGTGTACCAGTCCCAAAGGGCCTGATTGACGTCTGAGAACTTCCCCGTACGTTGTCGTTTCTGTTTCTGGCCTTTGCTAAGATTACTCTGGTAAGCGGTTAGTATTTCCTCTTTCTTCTTGATTATCGACTGTACTTGAGTTCTTCCAACACTGAATACTGATGCAATCTTCCTGTAACCAAAGCTTGGATTTTTCGCTGCAAAGTGGATTATTTCCACTCTCTTGTCCATTGGAAGACAGGATCTAAAACTCTTTACACTCTTCTTCCGTTTTTTTGACGATGGCCCCGTTGACGAAGGTTTAGACGATGAAATCTTGCACTCATCGGAGCTGGTTGTTGGTGTGCGAAGTTCAGCTTGTTCGCCCTCGTGTTTATTGCTGTTGGATCCCTCACAACATGAAACGCAAAAAGCAACGCTATATCCAGCTTTCCAGCGCGGGGTTTCTTCAGAGGCAGCAACATAGCAATTAAGACTCCTATTACAAACCGCCCCATTGCATTTTAGGCATCGATAGCGTGTGGTTTCTTTGCAGATCCAGCAAGGAGCAGTTTCTTGCGTGGAAATAGACATGATCAGCACAAACAATAGACGTCGAACAAATGCATGGACAGTAGAACTGACACTTGCCTACCTACGTTTCTCATCTTACACATTGACACTTTGTTATTCGGGACAGAAACAGAAACAGAAACAGTTCTGAAGTAGTGTTCACACCAAGCCCGCTTTAGTACCGTAGTTTAAGCTACAGTTTACGTGGAAATGGAAAAGGAATCTATAATTCGTTCATGTGTATATGGAGATATGGGAGCCTGATGTTAACGACGAAAACCCTCTAAAACGTGAACCTAACAACACTGCTGACGAAAATGGATGAGGTTGACAAAGTATATATTGGTGTATGTTAACCGTCGCATAATTTTGCGACTCGTGATTTATTACACCAACAAGGCAAATGGAAACTCGTGCAAGGATTAAAGCTTCCTAAATCTTCACGACGACGTAGGGCCTAGAGGCCTCCTTCACCCGATGATTTGTCTTTTCGCTTGAGTAGAGGACACTACATAACATAGGGTGAGGACGAAGTTGACAAAGTATACATTGGTGTATGTTAACCGTTTCATAATTTTGAGAATTGTAATTTATTACACCAACAAGGCAAATGGAAACTCGTTCAAGGATTAAAGCTTCATAAATCTTCAGGATGATGTCGGGCCTAGAGGCCTCCTCACCCAATGATTTGTCTTCTTGCTTAAGTAGAGGACACTACATAACATTGGGTGAGATTTTTTTTTGTTCTTCTTCTTTTTTCCTTTTTTGCGTTTTTTTCCTTACTGCGTTACATTTTAGTGAGATGCGACGGTTCCAGGTTTAATATTAAAGCGTCAAATATTCGGGGAATTATCTTAGCTTGAATGAAAAAGCCAGGTAAATTTCATCTTTAGGATTGGTCTACTCACGCTATGTTATGTAGTGTTCTCTACTCAAGCAAAACGACAAAAACATCGGGTGAGAAAGGCCAACGATATCGTGAAGATTTAAATATTTCCACACGTTTCCATTTGCCTTTTAATGAAATAAGCTGCTTGGCAATCCATGCTTGCGAACAAAGAGGAACAATTGTCGGTAAATTACACTGGGTTTGCAGTTTCTGACATCGCATGAGGTACAACCTGTCTCTGGCTTGTGTCGCCATATTATTTTTTTCCGGAAACACGATGATGACGTCATGGCGATGGTCAGAAAATTACTTGGCTCTACTTCACCCTATGTTATCTAATGCTGACCTCTTGTGTATGGGTACTCATATTTGAAACTTTCAGGTACTGTCTAATCAACAGTCTCCCTGGTAGCCCATATAGGTAACTGATTCAATCTTGAAAATAGAAGGTCAACCCATCTCACAAATATTCTTGACACTTCGGATGTCCTTATCTCAAACTGGTCGACTCGAACTTTCTCTGGGACATTTGCCCTCAATCTTGAGAGTGTCAAGAAAAGTTCGTCTGCTGGAATTATCTACCACTTTTTGCCAAGGTCTTGAAGTTGAAAGTTAAAGTTGTTGGACCCCCAATAATTAAGCCGTGAGCATGCACAACAATTGCCATCAAGAAAATCAAATAGAGCTTTGAACTGTAAATAATTATCAAGACCTGTGTAAAACTGCATATCACTGTCCGATAAAGCAAAACGCTCGACTCCAAATCTTGCCATCGTTATCTTTTGCTCCAGCTGTTGCTTTTTGTGTTCAAAAAGCGTAACACATGTTTTTATTGCATCTAGTTTGTCCAGGTCGTTCACTGATTTGATTTCCAATCCTTCACCTTTGTCTTCATTGGATTCCTCCTTGTCAACTCCATTAATTCCGTTGTTTTGTGTGGATTCCATCACAGTATCTTGTATCATGGTATCTATATGCCTTATCAGAAGTCTTCTTGCTTTTTGTTTAGGTCTCTCATGTGACTTCTTCAAAGGGAAAACCGTGGGTACGGCGTTTTGGTAAGACTTTTTGCCTCCTAGGAAATGAGCACTACATGTACACACACGGTGGCCCGTATTCGGTGAAAAGTTCTTTCTAGAAATGTTAAGAAGCCATTTCCTTCTTAATTTCGGGTCCTTTGGAAACACATAAAAGGAAAATTGGCCTGTGTTTATTTTTAATTGATAAAACACCCCGGAACACAACAAGTATAACTACCAGGAAGACTTTTCGCCATTATGATACGGTTTTCTTTACTACAACTACCACAAGCCTTAGCAAGTGTGACGTTATAGTGAAAATGGCCTATTGACATTCTGAGCGCTAGCTTTCACGCATAGTGTCACATGACTTTTTATGTAAACAAACCTCAAAAGTTCGGACATACAACACACAGTGAGAGGGTGTGGTGAGCGAATATGAAATGTTTGTTTCTTTTTGAGTTGGACTTGGAAATGATGCAACAGAGACACTAGTCACTTCAATGGTTAGCATTTCGTGTAGGACACGATAGTTTTACACTCGTATTTTGACAGGATTGACGCGGGTGAGTCTGGTTGTTCCATCTTCGATCGCTGGGCGGACGGAAACGAAATGCATTCGTCGCCTATATTATTTACGAATTAACCTTTGTGTATTAAAATTGTCATATATATATATATATATTCACTTTAAGGTCGATAATACAACCCGAATAAAAGTGATTTATTAGCTGCATCAGAGACAGTGGTCATTTCCACCGTTTATTGCGAGTCGAAGAATGGTCTCGACTAAAAGGTGTGCTTCTGTTACACGTGAAAACGATTCCCGATACCCAAAATTATAGGTAAGAAATGTGAATACACTACTAGCTGTATAGTAGTCTACACTTTGTTGTTGAGCTATGTTATGTATTCGCTATTTATCTGTCAGCGGTTGCTCTTTACGCGTGTGCATTAAAGCAGGTTTGCTTGGGAGTAGACCCCCATGTTGGAAACCTGTATGTTTTGGTTGTGTGTTTCATCTAGTTTAATCTGACCCTGTTTGGAACCATCAACTGGTTTCTCCATATTTAACACTGGCGACGAGGATGGGATTAACTGAGAAAGACTGAAACAGTGAATAATGGTGGCAGTTAATATCGACATCCGAGGGAATTCGTCAGTGTTGGCACCACCTTGGAAGAAATGGCTTCAATCGTTTCAATACTTTCTCGTAGCCAAAGGAGTGGTGAATGAAAATTTTGAAGAGGGGTTTGATGATGTGTTTCCCGAGGAGCGAGCTGTTCCAATGTGGTCTCCAAAGTTGACATGTGGTACGTCAACATCTTCAAGTGCTGCTACCTGTGTGCTGGAGCCAGAAATAGAGTCACCTGGTAAGGTACCTACACAGACAGCGAAACCAGTTGCAGTACAAGCTTCCGTGCTTAAGGACAAGACCCCGAATTGTGTCCCAGCACAGCCGTCAACTCCAAAGATCCAGAGTCAGACACCCGTTGCAGCGAGGAAGTCAGCTTGTATGCTTGAGTCGCCCAACCCGGTTCCAACACTTGAGTTGGATTCTTCGTCTCGAGCACAAAGTCCAAATATGTCAATTTCAAGAGATTTGCCAAATAGGGCTGAGCGCAGATATTCCATCAGGCAGAGAAAAGCATCTGTTAAGCTAAATCTGTGAGATTGATAGTAGTAAGGAACATTTTTAGGGTTGGACACTGCCTGAGCTCTAGAGACATTTAGGTTTCCCTTTTTTTTGATGTTTACAAGTTTTTAGTGACTTGTTAGTTTTTTTTACATTTTGTGAACTTGGCCAAATAAAGTGTCTTCAGCAGTTAAGTGCTTTCACATATTAGAAGGGAAGGAAGTGTTAAGTATTCGCTATTTATCTGTCAGCGGTTGTTGTTTACGCGTGGGCATAAAAGAAGGTTTGCTTGGGAGGAGACCGCCATGTTGGAAACTTGTATGCTTTGGTTGTGTGTTTCATCTAGTTTAATCTGACCCTGTTTGGAACCATCGACTAGTTTCTCCATATTTAACAAGCTATAATTATATATCGTGCATACCATCAACCATGGGATCAATGCAAACTGAAAAAGTTTCTTCATTGAAGGTGAGGAAAACTGAAGAGGTTTTACTTTTATTACACGAAACAGTATTTGTGACCTTCTGTTAATTGGAATGACACATATCTACATTACTGTTTGGGAGATTTTCCTTAAAAGAAATTATCTACTGAGTTTTGGCAAACCATGCTAACAAACATTGTCAAATTACCAGTCGTAATTCATGAGAAGTTTAAACTCATTATATTAGACGATGCATCTCTTGCTTCACACAATTTTTACATTACTTATTGTTACTTATTCGGATTCGCTCTGACGAAGGGCTAACGCTCGAAACGTCAGCTTTTATAATCTCTGTACGGTGGCCAATTTACATTATCAACTCTGTTGATAAAACCAAATTTTTGTATACTACTTCCCCACCGACGCAGCACCACAGTTTCTTTAGAAACTACCCCTTCATTCATTAGACATGAAGCCAGGGTCATCGGTCACCTAAACAGAGAAGATTCCTTGTTTAGTCCACACAACAAATTGACAACATTTCAGTCCACTTACAAACATTTCAAGCTGAACTTAAGTAGTACTTTGAAGTTGCTTTCAATGCAAAACCATCACCATTTGTGTTGCCACAAACCGATCTCTGTTTTTCCAGTAACACATATATTCTACAGCAGTGTTTGGACAACTTTTAGAACACTGGCATTTCTGAATACTATTGCTCCAAGGAATGGCTTTGACTTCGTAATCAAAAAGCCCTTTGAGATCAAATCCAGTTTGTGGTGGGTATGGCTCACAACCCACTTGCATGCATTGGGAGCACTGACGTCTTGAAATAGTCCCATTCTCTGGCATTTTAGGGTTCCACTGTTTGTTTACAATTATGTAGGGATGTTTGTGCTTATGCTATTCTCTATTTTCGAATGCCTGATAAAACACTTTGTTTGCCTCCCAAATTTTGCATAAACTATTGTTTTCAAATTCTCTTGGGGACATTACATATTCCCAAGAGCATTTGAAAACAATAGGTTATGCAAAATTTTGGGCAACAAACAAAGTGTATTATGGGGCATTCGAAAACAGAGAATGAATGGTTTGTACCAACTTTGTGACATTTTCAGCACTATCAATTTTTCTTGAGAAGACTCTCTTGCTCTTTGAAATGGTTATGACCCCCAGTCCTCACATTGCCATTGCTTTGTCGTGGTGCTCTTAACATACTGTAGTTAATTTATTTATCACTGAAAGACAAAAACTTCCAAAACTTCTTCCCTCGAAATGTTTGCATCAGCCGTAGAAGCTCTTGTAGTTTATTTTTAATTCATTAATACAACTCACAAAGCCTGTTTTCATTTGATTTAATGGTTTCATCAATTTGACCTGTCTGCAAGTTCTGTAGTGAAATAAAGTTTTTCTGATAAAGGCAAGATAACAGGACCACTAGTTGGTAATTGGCACGCTCCTGAAAATATTTTAATCAGCATCTGCTTAGACATGTTGACCCTGGAACTGTTGCAAACAGGACTGCTTGCTGCAGTTAGCTAGACTGATTCAGCATTTTCGAATTAAAGGCTCACTGACAGAGGAGGCTTAACTTACACACACTCAAATCACATTCCTTCGGTTTTATTACTGACCTTGAAGTGTACAAATATATCACAATTTAAATACATGAAGGTATTCGTAATAACAAAATGCAAGGAATAAATTTCGTTTCCATCCGCCTAGGGATCGAAGATGTTCAAAACCAGACTCTTCCCTGTAAATCCGGTCGAAGTAGGAGTGTAAAACTACCGCATCCAACATCAAATGCTAATTATCGAAGTGACTAGTGTCTTTGTTGCATCATTTGCAAGTCCAATGCAAAAGACAGCATTATGCCACAAGTATAATGATATTTTTGCCTCACGATATCTGAGTTCTTGTGTAGATAAACACTGGCCGGGAGAACTGGGACCCGGGTGATCACATGAAAACTAGTGATATATAAGCGGTTGCGCAAATAACTCCACCCTCTCCCTGCTCTGCACACCAGCGTGCGACAAGCAAATTTCTCTTCAATATTTTCAGGCAAGTTATTTTACTTTAGTTCTCTATCTCTATGGGCCAACCACAGGTTCTCATCTTGGGGCATTCATTTATTTGCCGTCTTCGGGACTTTATAGTTAAAAACGCCCCGGATTACCATCCTAACTTGAACCTTACCAGCTCGGTAGCAGTTCAATGGCATGGCGTGGGAGGTCGAACTATTGCTAGGGTTCGCCAGTTTGATCTAGGCGAAGTGCTTTGTTTTCGGCCAGACATTGTATTTCTCCAAATCGGGACCAATGACCTAGCACAGCGTGGGATGTCCCCGGAACGGTGCACGAGGGACACGAGGGAGCGCCAAGATGGCAGCACTCTTATGAGCTCTCTACAATTTTCCAGGTTAACAGTTGTTTACGGCTCCCACTGAATTTCTACTGCATACTAACACTACCACCATGGCTTATAGGTACTCTCGCGCAATTCTCAACGACATATTTTCATCATTAACACCAAACCGCGTGAATAACTCATTATGGTTGAAACTTGTCGACTTCGGAATTACAAGAGTGAAACCAACCAGCCGTGGTTGTCGTAGTGGAGCTAAAGTTAAAAGCTTGTGTTGCCTATCTACTACTGTTTCAAATCAACAACTACATCTCCAGGACATTGTGAATGAAAACGAACTCAGTGGTCAAGAACAAATTACAAACTCTGGGATAATAAGCTCATCAACGCGAGTAGAGGTCAACCATCCAGAAGACGTAAACACATCAGCATTCGCTCCCAAAACTACCAGCTCTGCACAAGTACAACCATTAAAGCGTGCAACCTACAATCTTCCTAAATTACTTTATACGAATCCAAGATCAATTGTAAGTAAAATTGATGAACTTGACGAAATTATCAAGCTTTATAACATCAGCTTAATTTGCATAACTGAGTCATGGTTGACAGGAAACATCCCCGAAAGCTGTGTCACGCTTGAAGGCTTTACTACTTATCGATCTGACCGAGAGGGACACAAGGGTGGTGGAATCTGCGCATGGATTAAATCAGACATTACTTCTTCTGAAGTATCAAGACACCTCTGTGATGAGTACAAAAGCCTATGGCTAAAAGCTCGCCCTGCTAGACTTCCACGTGAAATTTCATCACTTCTCATCGGAGTAATTTATCGGCCCGATAAACAGCATATAGTCAATACTACTGATAATTATCTAGCAAAACATCCAGATGCTGGACTTATCATTACGGCGATTTTAACCGTATGTGTATTAAATCTACCTGTCGAAAGCTTGGCGTCAAACAACTAGTGAATGTTCCTACTCGTGCAGATGCTACTCTTGACCTGATTCTTACAAACATCCAAGATTACTATGACGAGCCTATACAACTTCCTCCACTTGGCAGGTCAGATCATAACTCCATCGTCCTCACTCCAAATCAGTTTGTTGCCCCTAAAGGGGTAAATAGAACTATTTTTAGGCACAAACTCAACAACATTTACCTATCTAAGCTACATAATTGCCTAAAAAACACAAAGTGGGACGATGTGTACAATTGTACTTCTGTAGATGAGAAAATTACCATCTTTTACGACAAAGTTTTGACTCACCTTGACTCTATTATACCAGTGTCATCTTGTAGAATTAACACAAATGAAAAGCCATGGATGACATCTCGCATAAAATCTTTGATTGACAAGCACCAACGTGCGTGGAAAAGTGGTAATATTCCACTTCATAACTACCTACGCAACAAAGTAGCTCGTGAAATGAAGTGTGCTACGAAAAGATATTATCAGCATCACCTCGAAGAAGCAAAGTTAACTAAGTCTTGGTGGAAAGGTGTCAAATCCATCTCCAGTCAGTGCAAAAGTACGATTCCTCAGAAGCTAGCCTTTGGTTCACAAGACCTCACAGGACCTGAGATGGCGAATGCCATTAACGATCTTTTCCTTAAAGTCACGCAGGAATATCAGTCTTTGAAACCTACCACCACAAAGTTTACAGTTGCGGAACAGCTACATGATGTTGACCGCTTTCTCCTAAATATCGAACAAGTAGCAGATAAGCTCAATGGTTTACAAACCAATAAGTCCTGTGGTCCAGAATCGATCCCTATAAGTGTGCTCAAGGACAACTCCTATGAACTAGCTAAACCAATCGTGAATATCATTAACTCTAGCATCATTGAAGGTCACTTCCCATCACTATGGAAAAGAGCTCACGTAACGCCAGTACCTAAAGCATCCAAGGTCACTGACCCTGGAAAAGACCTCAGACCAATTTCAGTTACATTACCATTGGCTAAGATCTTCGAAAGTCATCTTAACGGTATTCTATTAGAACAGATCAAAGCTAATCTGGATGACAGACACTTTGGCTCTTTGAAGGGATCATCCACCACTGCTGCCTTAGTCGACCTCATGAACTTTCTCAATACAAGCACAGACAACCCAAAACAAGCAGTTCAACTTTGCTATTACGATCTCAGTAAAGGGTTTGATAGAGTTGATCACAATATCTTTATTGACATCCTTCAACAACTGGACGTACATCCATCTATACTTATTTGTATACGTAGTTTTTTCACTGACAGACAGCAAAGGGTTTGCATTAATGGACATATGTCATCCTGGAAGTGTGTCCCTGCAGGAATTCCTCAGGGAAGTGTGCTCGGTCCAACCCTCTTTCTCGTCATGGTAAATTCCCTTGCACATCAGGACTCTTGGCGATGGAAATATATGGACGATCTAACAGTTGCTGAAAGTTTCCATGTCAACCAAGACAAAAGTAATATGCAAGCAAGTACTGACCGAATTGCTAAATACGTCAACGACAATAACATGAAACTTAATCCAATTAAATGCAAAGAACTGCTTGTATGCTTCCAAAAGGTACTGCCGGACATCTCACAAATCACCATTGGGGATGACAAACTTGAACATGTGTCTACCTACAAACTACTTGGTGTACATGTATCGAACAACTTGACATGGAATGAACATGTTGATGCTGTCACAAAGAAAACAACAAAACGTATGTATTTTATTAGACTCCTTAAACGCGCTGGCGTAGCTCCCAAAGAACTTGTTCACATTTACTTGGCGTCTATCAGATCCATTATCGAGTACGCAGCACCTGCATGGTTTTTTCCATCTACTGGATATCTCATTGCTCAGCTAGAAGCAATACAGAGACGTGTACTAAGAATCATTTTCCCGTGCTTAAATATGCTGATGCTTTAAAGATGGCCAATATACCAACTATTGAACAGCGACTTCATACTATTTCCATGTCTTACTTCAAACAAATGAAAAGTAATGAACATAAACTTAACCACCTGTTTCCGCAGCACTATCAAAACCAGTACAGCACACGATCTCAGGCTAAGGGTATAGTAGCAGTTCCACCAGCCCGTACCAAAAGAGTGGCAAATTCATTTATAATTAAAGCCAGTAGACAATTTAAGGACGTTCGCGCTAATTGTTTGTGCGCAACGTTACTGCGCAGGTAACGCGACTGTAATATGTCACGCATTACTTCGAGCATTAGTGAAGTTGAGGTTTTAAAACCTTTGCAAAAACCGTGGATAAGTCATGCACAGCGTTGGATCAGAGAAGATCGTGATCAGTCAAAATTGATTTAAAATATCTATGAAAGTCAAGTAGACTACTGCACGACTGATATTCGCGAGGTTTTATCAGTTGTGCACTAGTCTACTTGACTTTCATACAAATTTTTCAAGCATCAGTTAAAATAACATGGCGACAAAAACGCTGGGTAAAAAATTCCAGGCCGGCAAAAGAATGGCACATTTATTTCCGAATCATCATGAAACTTCAAAGAGAAGCAAGCGGGAGGATGGAAAAGCTCTGGAAAAGGTTAAGCTGATTGAGTAGACTAGTGGCTGAAAGTATGGAAAACTCGAGGACGAACCGTTGCGTAAATTTAATGGGGCTGTTTCTCTTTAATGTTTTTATTACCCTACGAACTTAAGTTCAAAGTGAATGCATGTTTTTAAAGTTCTTTTCCTTTACTTTCGTGAAAATTTAGCAGTATTTTCGTCCTCGTCCGCTTGAATAGTGCGGACCTGCGTGGAAACAATCAGCAATTGAATTTCACAAAAAAACACTCCAGAGGATGAGCATGACGGCAATGGAGAGATATTATACAAAACACCAACGAAATGAAGATGACCCCTGCTTAAAACTTTGTTGCTATGCTCGAGAAAGGTTTTTTTTTTTGGTAAAAACCTTTCACCTCTTCAACGATCGATCCTCTCTTGGGTTCCAGTCCTTGCCCGACAGGTCACGCAAAAGCATGACAAACGAACTTTTCCAAGAGCTTTGCAAAATCACATCGATTTTACTCGTTCAGATCATCGGTGACCCCTATTTTTTTAATCATGAATCACTTACTTTACTTACTATCTACAAAATATGATGAAATGGAAAAATTCTCACCGTAAGAAGTTATCTTTTTTTAACATTTTCTTTCCTCGTGCCATCGAATTCTGGTAGTGGTTGCAACGGACAGAGCTTACGAAAACGCTCGTCGAGGATGAACTCTACTGTTTACCACATCCCTAGTGGCATACAATTATCTAAAAATCTCACTCCTAAAAACCTATGCACGGAAACTTTCACTCCAACAGTTTATTTTTATGATTTTCGATGGATGAGCAGATGAGCCTATATCTCGCTATTATGACCGATTTCTCAAAATTAAGGCATTTTTCCACTGCCATTTTCTCCGAAACAAAGTCGGTGACCCCATTTTTTGTTTCGTTTTTGGAGTAAGTACTTTATGACCTAACTCTAGGCGAGAAATGAAGAAAATCTCACCGTAGGAAGATTTTGGCGCAAACGTCCTTAATAATGAACTAACAGGAAAGCTATAAACAAACTGTTCTACAATCCTAACGTATATAATATTATAATTTTATCAATATTTATTTATTATTTATCTGTTCTATATTTTATAGTATTTGTAAATATCATTAATTGCATATTAATTATTTTGCCCAATGTATTTTAGACAGTTTAAATTGTTAAATTTGTCTACCATATTGGAAAATAAAGTTATTATTATTATTAACCGTGGGTTCGGCCATAGAGGACTTTGTTCACCTTCTTCATGACGAATATGGAGTTTGCCTTATTTGTGTAGGGCAGACTATTAGAAGGCACCTTGTTGGAAATTTTAATAACAATGTCCAATTGCTTGTCCAGTATCTTAAAACTGTGCTGGAGCCGCTACCCTTTGCTATTTATTGGACACACTTTCCACTTCTTACTTGTCTTACGATGATGTGCATCTCAATAGGGAGGGGCAGCATAAATTATTTAAAAGCATTAGGGGGGCAGTAATGCAATGCTTAAATCGTTTACCGACATGAAGATTTCCGAGCCCACACCATTCCTATTTACCTAGGTGCCTAGTCGGCTTTCTGTGTCCTTTTGTTCACCTTTTACTGACCATGAGTTATTATTGATTGTAAATGCATTGGGTGTGAGAGCATTCCTTAGGGAGCGCCCATCCCTGATTTCTGTCATGGTCTTTGATGTCATTTTGCGTTATTGTTTGCCAATGAGTGTACAACCCATATCGGCCGTCAAGTTGACGCGCCCTATCACTCGGCACTTAGCGCTTTCTATTGAAGATATTTCTAGACTCGGGCGTGAATGGCCCTTTACTGACGCACTATTATTTGCTTTTCTCAAATTGAACAACTTATCTGGTGTTCGGGCTTCCGGCTTATTTTGACTTATGTCTGTAACGTAGCATTAGCATTCTGTCCACTTTGCTTTTCTCTTTAAACAACTCTCGTTAAGTCTTATATGCCATATTTTAAGTATGCCTCTGCGAAGAAAGAGCCGCCGGCTTGCTGAGCCTACTGTGTCCAGGGCTCGAAATTGCGACCGATACGGTCGCCAATGCGACTAACATTTTCCCTTTGGCGACTAAAAATTCTGGTTTAGTCGCCACTTTGGCAACCAGATTTCTCTATGATTTAGATTTAAATTAGAAGAGGTAAGTTAAAAAAAGCAATTTATCTTATCTTGCCTCGCTTTAGTTGTAAAAAAATCTGCCAAATCGCAAAAACAAAGCCACTTTACATCCAAATTTACACCGACTTTTGTTCCGTGAAATTGTCCACGGTGCCTTGGGTACCACGGGCGCAGAATTTTGGGAAAAGACCACTGGACGGATGTGTTTGACTTTTGCGTGGTATCCGCGCGAACACGTGTGACGACTTTGTTCTCGTTTATCATGCGGAATAAATTAGTAATAGAGGAAGATTTAAAACATTTCCATACATCTCTTTTGACCAGTAAAGAGGATGCCAAAGGATTGCTTAACATAAAGCAAGAAGTTTTTAAAGAACTAAATTTGGTTGCTCCTGATAGCTTCACGGCACAGCTTCCAGAAGATGCTTTTGCATCCGCATTGATTCCAAGCGATTTTTGCGGAGGTAAAGAAGTACTTGCTGTGAAAGCTGCCGACAATGATGATTGTTTGTACAATGCAACGTCCATTGCTCTTTGTGGGGATGAGTCACTTGCATTGTTACTACGACTTCTTGTATCTGGCGAATTGTTTTTTAATGCAAAATATTATGCGGAGCATTCAGTTTTCAGTGATGCGTCTGGCGATACCGGCATCTCCGTGAAGACACTGTTTTCAATCGCACTTAATCGTCAAGCAGAAAAGAAGTTTTCAGACACTCAGGACAACTGCGAAGCAGTGAAAGTTCAAGCGTTGTCTTCATGTGCTGTTGGGGAATGGTCATCTTTCTTGAATATCTTAGCACTAGCTTCTGTAATATCAAGGCCACTTTTTTCTGTTTACCCCGATGTTAATTTCCATTATCGAAAGTTGTTGCATAGAATTGTGATGCCAAGAATATCGCCTGAATCAGAAATACCACCAGACCAAGTCAACATTCTATGGTCAAGAGCTGGAGGTTTCGACAATCGCCCTGGAACTTGGTTTGAACCCAATCACTTTGTTCCCATCATAAATAGGTGGAAAGCGAATGACAAAGGAATAGAAAAACATGAGAAGATGTCTAAAAAACCAAACACTGTGAAGACAAAATCACAGTCTACACTCTTTTCGTTTCAAAAGAAGTTGACCACTACCAATCAAAAAACACCTAGCAAACCAGCTCAAAAAAGAACCGTGGATATGGCTGCTCTGGAGGACTGTAGTAAGGCCAAGAAAAAACCGGAACCATCAGCACCAAATGTGGCCCAGAAAAGAAAATTCCTTCCCAGGTGCAAAGAAGAATTCCCGTGGCTGGTGTTTTCGGAAGAAAACAACTGCATGACCTGCAGTATTTGCCTTCAAGTACCTTGGGTTGCAGGGAAATCACAGTTTCTTTCTGGCTCGAATAGCTTTAAAAAGGAAACCATTCAACTTCATGGTTCAAGCAATGGCCATACAAGGGCTATGACAGCCCTGAAAGCCAAGCAGAACCCTGTAGCACATTCTTCGATAGCCAGAAGTTTTGCCAAGGGGCAGAGAGACCAAGAGGAACGAGACCAAAAAGAGATGGTGATAAAGATGAACACAGCATACTTTGTTGCGAAAGAGGAGTTGCCCTTCAGCAAATACGAGGGACTCTTGTCTCTCCAAAAGAAGAACGGCCTGGAAATAAACATGACCTATGCCAATGACAAGTCATGCGCAAAAATGGTGTCAGTAATTGGTAATGTGTACAAAGATCTGCTCACAGATGAGATCACAAGGACGAATTACATCAGCGTGATGGCTGACGGAGCGACTGACACAGGCGGCTTGGAAAACGAGACCGTGTACGCTCGTTTTATACGTGATGGAAGGCCAGTAAATCGCTTAGTCGGACACAGAGCTGTTGAACACGCTACTTCAGAAGGTAATTAGAGAAGAATAATAACGAATTTTTTTATTTACACGAAGCGCTCAAGGTGCTAAGAAAATCAGCACATAAATCAAAAATCCAAACTGATGAGATCTCATTAGTCGGGATATTAACTGGCTTACCTTTTGGCCACGTTTTAAAATGGTTTACTGAACAAGCTGAAAACTATTACAAATACAGATAACTTTTTCGGTAGTATTCTAAGAATTCTCCCTTCGGGTTCTTTTTCCTTTCTACTTTTTTAAAGTCAAGCATTTCCAAAATCTCAGTATTATAAAATTGAAAAGGAAACTGAGACGTAATCCAGTTGTTTGGTTCTTTTTTTCAAATATATAATTATTTACTTAACCATAGTTTTGTATTTGCCTCCGAGGTTGCTTTCCAGGGCAGTCTCAAAATTGACTGCTTTCTAACAGAGCATTAATTTCACGGTATTCTTAATAGACTCCAGATGATCGTCCTCCTCTTTTTTAAGTTTAATTTTAAACTCAAAAAGTTCCTTTACAAGCCTGACGCATCTCAAAACTGCGCCGAAGATCTGTGGTAGAAATCCAGTGTCACCATTTCTTGCGTAGAAAATAACATTTTGACTGCTGCGAATAAACAACATCAGGGGCAGATTAACATATTTATGCTTTTTATCTATTTTTAGTTTCATAGTTCGCAAAAGTGAAAGAAAGAGAGAGTGACAGACTTATCTCTGGAGGGGGAAGGCAAAGGTGCTTATAACCGGGAGCCGTGGCTTGAAAACGGCAATTAAAAATATGCTTCTATTAAAATAAACGTTTTTCTATTAGGAATTGAAAACAGCATCGATTCAGTATTTCAAGATGCTGGTCTTGGCAACTGGAAAACCAAGGCAGTCGCTTTTGGGGCTGATGGCGCTGCCGTCAATCTGGGAAAGAAGGGAGGAGTGGCAGCTCTCTTAAAAAAAGAAGTCCCTCATATTCTGGACTTTCACTGCCTTCCACATAGGCTGGAGCTTGCTCTCCAAGAATTACAAAAAAAATGCAAGTCAGTCGAGTGCATGTACAATGTCCTTCATCTCATATGGAAGACATATCATTATAGCCCTAAATCTGTACGCACCCTTAAATCCATTGCAGAAGAGCTCGACGTAAATATCCTAAAACCTTCCCAGGTTAGTGGAACCCGTTGGTTACCCCATGTCACCCGTGCGTTAAATGTGCTCGTGGGCCGTTTCGCCAAAGATTTCTCAAGTGATGAAGCCCGACAATATGCTGCAGTGTTATTCCACATGGAACATCTAAGTACCTCTTCAAAGAACGTGGACATCCAAGGATGGGCCAAATTTGTTGCTGGCAAAATGAAGGATGTCCACTTCACAGCATTTTGCCATTTTCTGGCTGATTTATTTTCTATTCTAAGCAACGTGAGCCTTCAAATGCAGCGTAACGATCTCATCCTGCCCGTGTCGGTTTCACTTATCAAGGAAACAATGGCAAAAGTAGAATGTCTTAAGGGCCGTCCCAAGCCTGGTGGACATTTAGCTGCATTCCTGGAAAATGTCGAGAGTAAACGTGACTTTCAGGGCATAGCTTTGACAGGTTCATTGGAAGGCATGGTAAAATGCGGGGGTGGCTTGCCCACAAGTCTACAATCAGAGATCGAAACAGCCATCGACCTATGTACACAAGGGCTCAACGAGAGGTTTGGCATTTTGATAAATGCTAGTCCGACCAACAAAAGCAAGAAGCAAGCAGCGTACGGTTCTCAAGAAGTTGTCAATGATATGCTTGTCCTCAACTTCGATGTCTGGCCGTCTAACCCCTCTCACTTGGTGGACTATGGAACAGACAAAATTCAGCGACTAATTGAGTGGTTCAGACCATTGCTCCATACAGCAGGCTGCAACATCGATGCAGTCCAAGACCAGTGGGTGTCTATGAAATTTTTGGTAAAGAGCCAGTTTCAGAAGATGGACAGCATCAACGTTTGGGAAACATTACTAACCAAGGCTCCTTACAAAGAAAACTTCAAAGACGTTCTTCGCGGAAATTGTCCTTGTCCTACCTATATCAGCTGCTCAATGTGAACGCGCAGTGTCCGCCCAGAATCGAATAAAAAGCAGCGTTCCCGCAACGCTTACAACATCAGTCCTGGAGGATTTAATCCGCTTATCGTCAGAGGGCCCACCTGTCACCCACTTTGATGCTGCTCCTTGTGTTGACAGTTGGTTTGTGCGTGACAAGGCTAGTGGAGAGCGCGGGAGGAGACCTCACTTTAAGGATTGAAAACTTTGTTTTTCATTTAACACTTCTTTCTCATACTTTCTTACAAGTGCACCACAAAAAAAATAGATCAGCGGCAGCACATCTATCATGGCTCTCATTTTACTCAGCTAGTCAGGAGTACTAGTAAGCGTTAACTTAGCAATTCACGTTCACGAGATCAGGAGAATTCAAGTTTACACACAAAATTTAAAATAATCAAATCAAATCAAGATTGTTACTTTTGCCATTTGTCCCAATGGTAAGTTATTGAGCTGTTTTCAACTGAGGTAACTGATTGCGTTGAATGAGGCAGTTGCATCAAATAATATAGGTATTTCAGTATTACTGTTCCGAACTGGCATGTAATATAAAATTGTTACCGTTTAGATGTTACATGTGTGCAATGTTTCTTATGAAGACTTCAATTTGTAACTTCCTGGCAAGTTAAGTATAAATAAGTTTTTGTTGATAACCTTCGAAAACCTGACACGAGTTCTATTTATCACATCATGTCAGTAAAAACAAAATCATTTCCTGTGATTAACATGTATCACCATGTATATTGGACATTTCCAAGTCCTACATTGGTACAATATTTGTCAGTGGAGATTTCTTGTGCATTTTACAGTACTGTACATTTCTTTAAAAGGTCGCACTTGACTACTACATAAGACTACGTCTCTGCAATTAGCCTGCGTAGCAAGCGTTTCCGTGCGGTTTAGGAGCAAAGAACGAGGAACGAGAGTCAAAGACTGCGCGAG